>NC_141597.1:10685150-10727650 GCF_047967505.1 Dipteris shenzhenensis
GAAAGCATGCTATCTTTATACTTCTATGATTATTTAAATCTTTATTTTTATTTGGGATGTGTAAATCTCATAACTTTTTAAATTTTTCCTCCAAGAGGAGGAGAGAATTACTCTAATGACAGCATGTATGAAACCTTACTTTTTAAATTTTTGCTCCAAGCAGAGGAGAGACTCACTCTAATGAAAGCATGTATGAAACCTTATCTGCTTATTTAAGCCTTTATTTGGGATGTGTACATCACATAACTTTTTTATATCTTTATAGCAGAAGGAGGATGTAGAAGACATAGCAAGTGAAGAATAATACGATGTAGACTACTGTCTCAATAAGATGAAACACCTATTTCATTAATTTTGGACTTTTTGTGTTGTTTTTGGACGAAGCCCAAAAATCCTTCCCAAATGAAAACTTTACTTTATGAAAATATCCTTTCCAAATCAAAATTTTACTTTCTAAAAAGTTTCTTCCCAAATCAAAAGTTCACTTTGTGGCACTGTCATATTCACATAAAAATATTGTTTTTTCAATCTATACTTTTGCACCAACATGCAAGAATTTGAAATAATCCTATATTAGAAATTCTAGCTATATCTAAGTTATTTGTTAATTTAATTATTTTTAATATTTTTCCTTGACGTTTTTCCTTCCCAAATCAAAAGTTCACTTTGTGGCTCTATCATATTCACATACAGATATTGTTTTTTCAATCTATACTTTTACACCAACATGCAAGAATTTGAAATAATCCTATATTAGAAATTCTAGCTATATCTAAGTTATTTGTTAATTTAATTATTTTAAATATTTTTCCTTGACGTTTTTCATTGACATGATAAATTTATAAATCCATGAAAGGAGACTTAAATATTTCATGAAAATAACATTGTCACTCGGCAATATGCACAAAATTTAACAAAACTTTTAATAAATAGAAAGAAGACATGATGCCATAAGACCAAAGAGGGATAATAGCAATTGTAGCTAAATTATGTATATGATTACATTGAGAGACGTTGCTCTTAGCTACAGTCTTTATATCCAAAATGATATAGATTGAACATATGTTTACAATTTAAATTGTTGCTCTTAAAGAGCCTCAATTCGTGCCATCTGCATAATTTGACACCCCATTGTCTTATTGCTCAATGTCACGACAGTCCCTTGCCAGTTGCCATCTGCATAATTTGACCTAGGCTTGTCTTGCCAAGCCTTGCCCCTTGGGTGCATTGACTCCCCATTGTCTTATTGCTCAATGCGATAGTCCCTTGCCAGGTGCCATCTGCATTAACTCCCTGTTGTCTTGCCAAGCCTTGACCCTTGGGTGACATCCAGTGCAAAATACAGGTGCCATCTGCATTAACTCCCACAAGTTATCTTGCCAAGCCTTGCCCCTTGGGTGCATTGACTCCCCATTGTCTTATTGCTCAATGTGATAGTCCCTTGCCAGGTGCCATCTGCATTAACTCCCTATTGTCTTGGCAAGCCTTGACCCTTGGGTGACATCCAGTGCATATTTTGACTCTTATTTGACATACGAGGTGATGACTCTGATTATAATTGTCTTGGATTGGCTCCTTGCCTAGTACCCAAATAAAATCCTTCTGAATCAATGGACTTCAATACAAAGCTTTAATCATGGACATTCTTCATTTGCGCTATCTCCTTCTACTTCCTCCATGGCGAGCATCCTTAAAAATTCGTGTATGACCCTTGGGTGACATCCAGTGCAAAATACAGGTGCCATCTGCATTAACTCCCACAAGTTATCTTGCCTACCCTTGCCCCTTGGGTGCATTGACTCCCCATTGTCTTATTGCTCAATGTGATAGTCCCATGCCAGGTGCCATCTGCATTAACTCCCTATTGTGTCTTGGCAAGCCTTGACCCTTGGGTGACATCCAGTGCATATTTTGACTCTTATTTGACATACGAGGTGATGACTCTGATTATAATTGTCTTGGATTGGCTCCTTGCCTAGTACCCAAATAAAATCCTTCTGAATCAATGGACTTCAATACAAAGCTTTAATCATGGACATTCTTCATTTGCGCTATCTCCTTCTACTTCCTCCATGGCGAGCATCCTTAAAAATTCGTGTATATGCAAAATAGTTTGCTGTGGTATTTTTATTTTTCCTTCTACCTCATATCCCATGTGCTTCTTTGATTTCTTTGCCCTTGAATGCCAAGACACTATGATTGTCTCTGTCGAAACTTGAGAGACTGCTTCATCATTTGGGACCCACTCCTTCATTATACAATTAGTATATAATGTGTTGTTATCCATATTCTCCTTCCTGCCCTTTGGCTCATACCATACCGCTGTAAATGTTGTAGCTCTCCCTTGGTCATCTCTTTGCACATCAACTACTTTTGCAACCCAAAACTTCACATTCTCATATTCATCATCCGATGGCCGAACCACAACAAAACAATCAACCTCTATATCTACTTGTGGCATAAACTCTCTCTTCTTCGGTCCACAATATGGACGTGGGAGTAATGATACAAAATCATTTTCAAAGACTGGAGCTGGGCGCAAATCGTTATGAACATTTGGCCAAAACATATTGCATTCTTCCTTGACATCCTTTGAGCCTCGCATTCTCTCAAGGTCCTTTATTAAATTTCGTGTCTTGTTAATTACAGTGGTAGTGTGTTCTCTCCAAGCAGGCTTCGAATCAGGATATCTCTGGAGCATTTCCTCTTTGTATGTAATAAATGCTTTTAATCCATCTATTTCACAATTAGACCTCTCATTAAATTCTTGTATAGGAGCCCATGTTGGATACCTTTCCTTGCTGGGAATTGAAGTTAAGAGACTGTAAGGTTCTTCAGGTTCCCATTTTGTATCATGAGAATACTGTTGCCATTGCATTACGGGTTTTTCATCTTTTAAAAAAAAACGAAAGTAGTGTGGATTGGTATGACCTGTCAATGCATCACCACCCGTTTGTATGAAAGGTAGAATGAAGCTCTTCCAATCATACATTCTTTCGAGCCTCTCACATACTGTACTTTCCTTACGACCACCAACTTGCCTGCCACATCTTCTTACCAAGTCATCTATTGTCTCCACATCCTTGCATTTAAGCTCCCTTGAGACTGTGCTAAAAACTTGATCGATATCCTCATGTGTATGCCCAACATACAAAAATCCACATTCGACCTCATTGAAGATTCGATGAGCAACTAGCATGGAGCAGAAGGCAAACATAAGTACATTCTTATTTTCTCGCCAGCAATTATCAGCTTGTATTCTCAAAGTCGGTGGCAGGCGACCTTTTTCTGCATGTACATTGCGAATTGCCTTCATAATAGATGTTACAACTTGATTGCTATCATGTAGATGCAAGGAATCAATCCATATATCTGCAAAGAACTTAATTCCATGCACTAACACTCCACATAGATGTGTCTTTAGAAAGTGCTTTCCTTGTAATTTAGGTGGAGTGGCAACAAAACGAGGCAATGTTGTTGTATTCTGATCCATGCCATCTACAATAAGACACATGTAGTCATTAGGATGCGAAATAGCTTGCTCCTTCCAAAATGCATATTTTTGTCTGGAATGTCGAATAAGGTCATGATGAGATTTTCGGTTTTTTTTGTATAATTCCCTTTGATTTGGACATGTTGCACTCTCAATCGCTCGCTTTAAATCATCACAGACATTGCACTTTGACATTTTTTGCCTCCTTGGGATTTTAACATATCCAAAGTTCTTCTTCCAAAGAGTATACAAAGTATGAGAAGAAGCTACAGCATCCCCTCTTTGCCTTTGCTTTTCTGCAATAGAGTCAAATACTTCGAGCTTTGTCAAGCCCATTGGAAGGTGCATTTCAGTGATCGCGTCACCGTTAGGGAGTTTGGTAGATATATGGGGTTGAGGCAAAGCATTTTCATGTATGAAGTCTTGTAAAATTGCTGCTGCCCTGACAGTTGAGATTCTTGATTTGGACCTTCCTCTATTACCGTGAATGCTAAATTTGTTGCCGCCCTTTGCCTTGGTGACTAAATCCCAATATGTACCATGGGATAATCCAGTAATATTGCGATATGCCTTATTGCAAATCCTTTTTCCATTTACGAGAGGTTTTACCTTTTGTCTTGAACTTAGCCTTTTATTGCCATTCTGAAGAAAGCAAGAGAGACTTGTGAGAAGGTATTCATTTCTTTCGCTTCCCCTTCTTTGCCACACGTGTCCTCTACATTCCCTGATGTCTGCAAGATCAATGAAGCGCATACATCTTCGCTTGCAACATAGATATCCCAATGCATTTAACATGTTCTCCTCCTTCATTACTCTCTTCCTCTTTGGTTGCTTTTGTGGATCTGCCTGGATTCTCTTTCTCTTCATGCATATGTATGACCGTTTTCGTTCCTCGTACACATTGTTATCTGTATTTATGCACTTCTTCTCCTCACATTTGTTTGTAACCAAGCATCCATGATTGGTCGTTGCATCCTTGTTCATATCACAATCAAAGTTAAATACTGAATAATCCTCTGTTGATCTCATCCTCATTTTTAACATACTCTTAGGACCATTCAATGAATTCAATATTCTACGAGAGTATTGAGAACCTTGAAACTCTTCCACTCCTGAGAGAACATCACTCATTGGGACATCTTGCATGGATTTCACAAATCCACAACCTTGATTGACACCAGGTTTGTTAATATGCATGAACTCATCCACACTTGACAAGACATCGCTATTGAAACCTTTGCCCTTCTCACTGTGCAAGAATTCATCCACCCCAGATAAGGCTTCGCTTCTAAAATCATTTTGTTTCTTGGAACCAATGAACTCATCCACTCCAGATAAGATGTCACTTCTATAATTGAGTATATTGAAATCATCCACATTTGAAGTGATAGAGCCTGGCACATGGGCACGCTTTTTAGGTCCTTTGATATTGTAGTATGCGTTGTCTTTATCATTGAAAACCACGTGCCTCTTTCTCATGTTTAAAAATTGCATGCTCCATCTCATATTCTTGCCTACCTCATAGTAGGGATCACATAAGGATGTTATGTTATCAACCATACCATCATCAGTGACTTTTAGAATCCTCATCTGCGCAAATGACCATTGCTCCACTTGTTCAAATCCCAATACTTCACCTTCTGCTACAATCTTATTTGCAAATGATCTCATTTGTAGAATGTCCCCTATAGTAAAATCCAAGGTGGTGCACTTTGTATTCTTGATAATGTCTGTTGCATAAGTCTCATCTTTGTCCCATGCTATAAATGATTTGTTGGATGTATTGTAGGGCATAACATCTCCAAGTGTTTCCATATCTCCACATTTATACTTTAGCTCAACATGTGCGCTAAGAATCTTTGATACAGTAACTGCTACCTTATCTTCGCCAAGTCTTCGAAAGTGGCAAAGAGAATTGGGATCACTATCATGGATTGTAGCAAATGCAACTACTTCTCTTTTGCTACATAAAATCACATCCATCCCTGGAACAAAATCTATAGCCATCTCCTTTGTGAGAGTCCTTCGCAAGCAAGCTGCAGTGGCAACAATTACATAAATATTAGTCTCTTTTTAATAATCTACTTATTTATTATAATTTTTAATTAGTACTTAATTTATTAGTGGGAGAAGTTATGCGATCAAATACTCATCAGATGGACATGCCAAGTTATCCTTTGCATGGTCAATCTAGCATTAAATACTATTTTTGCTCTAGTGTCATGCACATCCGTAAAAAAACATGAGCCTACTAGGTACGTTATCCAATCAAACACTAGGTACGGATGCGGGTGCCACTTTGCATGTAAGTCAATTCCACCTAGTTGAGGTGTACAAAAAGTGTTGTGCCCATCGGATATGCTTTGCATGGTCCATCGAGCATTAAATACTATTTTTGCTCCTATCATGCACATCCATAAAAAAAACACGCTGCTAGGTGTGTTATCCGATTAAGTACTTATGCGATGGGAATGCCACTTTGCATGTAAGTCAATTCCACCTAGTTGAAGGTGTGTGCAAAGTATTGTGCCCATCCAATATGCTTTGCATTGTCGATCAAGCATAACACACTATTTCTGCCTTACTGTCATGCACAACCATATAAAAACATGGCCATAGGTGTGTTATTCAAATAAGTACTTATCAGATGGGGGCTCCACTTTGCACGCAAGTCCGTTTTAACTACATTGAGGTGCATGCAAAGTATTGTCACCATCGGATATGATTTGCATGGTCGATCACGCATTATACACCATTTTTTCCCTAGTGGTATGCACATCCGCAAAAAAACACGCCCTTGGGTATGTTATCTGACCAAGTACTTATCGGATGGATGTGCCTCTTTGACAACATTTTAATAACAATTAGGTTGAGGTATAGGAAAAGTATTATGCCCATCGGATATGCTTTGCATGGTCGATCGAGCATTAAATACCATTTTTGCCTTAGTGCCATGCACATTCGTAAAAAAACACGCTGCTAGGTGTGTTATCCGATCAAGAACTTATGCAATGGGAATGCCACTTTGCATGTGAGTCAATTACACCTAGTTGAAGATGTGTGCAAATTATCGTGGCCATCCAATATGATTTGCATGGCTGATTGAGCATTAAATACCATTTTTGCCTTAGTGCCATGCACATCCGTAAAAAAACACGCTGCTAGGTGTGTTATCTGATCAAGCACTTATGCGATGGGCGTGCCACTTTGCATGTAAGTCAATTACACCTAGTTGAAGGTGTGTGCAAAGTATTGTGTTCATCGGATATGCTTTGTATTGTCGATCGAGCATAACACATCGTTTCTGCCTTAGTGTCATGCACAACCATATAAAAATACGGCCATAGGTGTGATATTCAAATAAGTACTTATCAGATGGGGGATCCACTTTGCACGCAAGTTCGTTTCAACTACGTTGAGGTGCATGCAACGTATTGTCACCATCAAATATGATTTGCATGGTCGATCACGCATTATATACTATTTTTTTCCTAATGATATGCACATCCGCAAAAAAACACGCCATTAGGTGTGTTATTTGACCAAGTACTTATCGGATGGGTGTGCCTCATTGAGAACATTTCAATACCACCTAGGTTGAGGCGTACGAAAAGTTTTGTGCCCATCGGATATCCTTTGCATGGTCTATCGAGCATTAAATACTATTTTTACTCTAGTGTCATGCACATCCGTCAAAAAACACGTTTCTAGGTATGTTATAGGATCAAGCACTTATGGGATGGGCATGCCACTTTGCATGTAAGTCGATTCTAGCTAGTTGAAGGTGTGTGCAAAGTATCGTGCCCATCGGATATGCTTTGCATGGTCGATCGAGCATTAAATACCATTTTTGCCTTAGTGCCATGCACATCCGTAAAAAAACACGCTGCTAGGTGTGTTATCTGATCAAGCACTTATGCGATGGGCGTGCCACTTTGCATGTAAGTCAATTACACCTAGTTGAAGGTGTGTGCAAAGTATTGTATTCATCGGATATGCTTTGCATTGTCGATCAAGCATAACACACCGTTTTTGCCTTAGTGTCATGCACAACCATATAAAAACACGGCCATAGGTGTGTTATTCAAATAAGTACTTATCAGATGGGGGCTCCACTTTGCACGCAAGTCCGTTTTAACTACATTGAGGTGCGTGCAAAGTATTGTCACCATCGGATATGATTTGCATGGTCGATCACGCATTATACACCATTTTTTTCCTAATGATATGCACATCCGCAAAAATACACGCCATTAGGTGTGTTATCTGACCAAGTACTTATCGAATGGGTGTGCCTCATTGAGAACATTTCAATACCACCTAGGTTAAGACGTAAGAAACGTTTTGTGTCCATCGGATATGCTTTGCATGGTCGATCGAGCATTAAATACTATTTTTGCTCTAGTGTCATGCACATCCGTCAAAAAACACGTTGCTAGGTATGTAATCCAATCAAGCACTTATGGGATGCGCGTGCCGCTTTGCATATAAGTCTATTCCACCTAGTTGAAGGTGTGTGCAAAGTATCGTGCCCATCGGATATGCTTTGCATGATGGATCGAGCATTAAATACCATTTTTGCCTTAGTGCCATGCACATCCGTAAAAAAACACGCTACTAGGTGTGTTATCTGACCAATTACATATCGGATGGGTGTGCCTCATTGCGAACATTTCAATACCACCTAGGTTGAGGCATACGAAAAGTTTTGTGCCCATCGGATATGCTTTGCATGGTCGATCGAGCATTAAATACTATTTTTGCTCTAGTGTCATGCACATCCGTCAAAAAACACGCTTCTAGGTATGTTATCCGATCAAGAACTTATGGGATGGGCGTGCCACTTTGCATGTAAGTCGATTCCACCTAGTTGAAGTTGTGTGCAAAGTATTGTGCCCATCGGATATGCTTTGCATTGTCGATCAAGCATAAAACACCGTTTTTATCTTAGTGTCATGCACATTCGTAAAAAAACGCAGTCCTAGATGTGTTATTCAAACTAGTACTTATCGGATAAGGGCTCCAATTTGCATGCAAGTCCGTTTCCACTAGGTTGAGGTGTGTGCAAAGTATTGTCACCATCGGATATGATTTGCATGGTTGATCACGCATTATACACCGTTTTTTTCCTAGTGGTATGCACATCCGCAAAAAAACACGCCCTTAGGTATGTTATCTGACCAAGTACTTATCGGATGGGTGTGCCTCTTTGACAACATTTTAATACCACCTAGGTTGAGGTATGAGAAAAGTATTATGCCCATCGGATATGCTTTGCATGGTCGATCGAGTAGTAAATACCATTTTTGCCTTAGTGCCATGCACATCCGTAAAAAAACACGCTCCTAGGTGTGTTATCCGATCAAGCACTTATGCGATGGGAATGCCACTTTGCATGTAAGTCAATTCCACCTAGTTGAAAGTGTGTGAAAAGTATTGTGCCCATCAGATATCCTTTGCATGGTCAATCGAGTATTAAATACTATTTTTACTCTAGTGTCATGCACTTCCGTCAAAAAACACGCTGCTAGGTATGTTATCCAATCAAGCACTTATGGGATGGGTGTGCCACTTTGCATGTAAGTCGATTCCACCTAGTTGAAGGTGCGTGCAAAGTTTTGTGCCCATCGGATATGCTTTGCATTGTCGATCAAGCATAAGACACCGTTTTTGCCTTGGTGTCATGCACAACCATGAAAAAACACGGTCCTAGGTGTATTATTCAAACTAGTACTTATCGGATAAGGGCTCCAATTTGCATGCAAGTCCGTTTCCACTAGGTTGAGGTGTAAAGTATTGTCACCATCGGATATGATTTGCATGGTTGATCACGCATTATACACTGTTTTTTCCCTAGTGGTATGCACATCCGCAAAAAAACACGCCCTTAGGTATGTTATCTGACCAAGTGCTTATCGGATGGGTGTGCCTCTTTGACAACATTTTAATACGACCTAAGTTGAAGTATAGGAAAAGTATTTTACCCATTGGATATGCTTTGCATGGTCGATCGAGCATTAAATACCATTTTTGCCTTAGTGCCATGCACATCCGTAAAAAAACACGCTGCTAGGTGTGTTATCCGATCAAGCACTTATGCGATGGGAATGCCACTTTGCATGTAAATCAATTCCACCTAGTTGAAGGATCGTGCCAATCGCGGATATGCTTTGCATGGTCGATCGAGCATTAAATACCATTTTTGCCTTAGTGCCATGCACATCCGTTAAAAAACACACTTCTACGTTTGTTATCTGATCAAGCACTTATGCGATGGGCGTGCCACTTTTCATGTAAGTCAATTCCACCTAGTTGAAGGTGTGTGCAAAGTATTGTGCCCATCGGATATGCTTTGCATGGTCGATCGACCATTAAATACTATTTTTGCTCTAGTTTCATGCACATCCGTAAAAAAACACGCTGATAGGTATGTTATCCAATCAAGCACTTACGGGATGGGCGTGCCACTTTGCATGTAAGTCAATTCCACCTAGTTAAAGGTATGTGCAAAGTATTGTGCCCATCGGATATGCTTTGCATGGTTGATCGAGCATTAAATACCATTTTTGCCTTAGTGCCATGCACATCCGTAAAAAAATACGATGCTAGGTGTGTTATCTGATCAAGCACTTATGCGATGGGCGTGCCACTTTGCATGTAAGTTAATTCCACCTAGTTGAAGGTGTGTACAAAGTATTGTGCCCATCGGATATGCTTTGCATTGTCGATCAAGCATAACACACTGTTTTTGCCTTAGTGTCATGCACAACCATATAAAAACACGGCCATAGGTGTGTTATTCAAATAAATACTTATCAGATGAGGCCTCCACTTTGCACGCAAGTCCGTTTTAACTACGTTGAGGTGCGTGCAAAGTATTGTCACCATCGAATATGATTTACATGGTCGATCACGCATTATACACCGTTTTTCCCCTAGTGGCATGCACATTCGCAAAAAAACACGCCCTTAGGTATGTTATCTGACCAAGTACTTATCAGATGGGTGTGCCTCTTTGACAACATTTTAATACAACCTAAGTTGAGGTATAGGTAAAGTATTATGCCCATCAGATATGCTTTGCATGGTCGATCGAGCATTAAATTCCATTTTTGCCTTAGTGCCATGCACATCCGTAAAAAAACACGCTGCTAGGTGTGTTATCCGATCAAGCACTTATGCGATGGGCGTGCCACTTTTCATGTAAGTCAATTCCACCTAGTTGAAGGTGTGTGCAAAGTATTGTGCCCATCGGATATGCTTTGCATGGTCGATCGACCATTAAATACTATTTTTGCTCTAGTTTCATGCACATCCGTAAAAAAACACGCTGATAGGTATGTTATCCAATCAAGCACTTACGGGATGGGCGTGCCACTTTGCATGTAAGTCAATTCCACCTAGTTAAAGGTATGTGCAAAGTATTGTGCCCATCGGATATGCTTTGCATGGTTGATCGAGCATTAAATACCATTTTTGCCTTAGTGCCATGCACATCCGTAAAAAAATACGATGCTAGGTGTGTTATCTGATCAAGCACTTATGCGATGGGCGTGCCACTTTGCATGTAAGTTAATTCCACCTAGTTGAAGGTGTGTGCAAAGTATTGTGCCCATCGGATATGCTTTGCATTGTCGATCAAGCATAACACACTGTTTTTGCCTTAGTGTCATGCACAACCATATAAAAACACGGCCATAGGTGTGTTATTCAAATAAATACTTATCAGATGAGGCCTCCACTTTGCACGCAAGTCCGTTTTAACTACGTTGAGGTGCGTGCAAAGTATTGTCACCATCGGATATGATTTACATGGTCGATCACGCATTATACACCGTTTTTTCCCTAGTGGCATGCACATTCGCAAAAAAACACGCCCTTAGGTATGTTATCTGACCAAGTACTTATCAGATGGGTGTGCCTCTTTGACAACATTTTAATACAACCTAAGTTGAGGTATAGGTAAAGTATTATGCCCATCAGATATGCTTTGCATGGTCGATCGAGCATTAAATTCCATTTTTGCCTTAGTGCCATGCACATCCGTAAAAAAACACGCTGCTAGGTGTGTTATCCGATCAAGCACTTATGCGATGGGAATGCCACTTTGCATGTAAGTCAATTCCACTTAGTTGAAGGTGTGTGCAAAGTATCGTGCCCATCGAATATGCTTTGCATGGTCGATCGAGCATTAAATTTCATTTTTGCCTTAGTGCCATGCACATCCGTAAAAAAACACGCTGCTAGGTGTGTTATCTGATCAAGCACTTATGCGATGGGCGTGCCACTTTGCATGTAAGTCAATTCCACCTAGTTAAAGGTATGTGCAAAGTATTGTGCCCATCGGATATGCTTTGCATGGTGGATCAAGCATTAAATACCATTTTTACCTTAGTGCCATGCACATCCGTAAAAAAACACGCTGCTAGGTGTGTTATCTGATCAAGCACTTATGCGATGGGCGTGCCACTTTGCATGTAAGTTAATTCCACCTAGTTGAAGGTGTGTGCAAAGTATTGTGCCCATCGGATATGCTTTGCATTGTCGATCAAGCATAACACACTGTTTTTGCCTTAGTGTCATGCACAACCATATAAAAACACGGCCATAGGTGTGTTATTCAAATAAATACTTATCAGATGGGGCCTCCACTTTGCACGCAAGTCCGTTTTAACTACGTTGAGGTGCGTGCAAAGTATTGTCACCATCAGATATGATTTGCATGGTCGATCACGCATTATACATCATTTTTTTCCTAATGACATGCACATTCACAAAAAAACACGCCATTAGGTGTGTTATTTGACCAAGTACTTATCGGATGGGTGTGCCTCATTGAGAACATTTCAATACCACCTAGGTTGAGGCGTACGAAAAGTTTTGTGCCCATCGGATATCCTTTGCATGGTCTATCGAGCATTAAATTCTATTTTTACTCTAGTGTCATGCACATCCGTCAAAAAACACGTTTCTAGGTATGTTATAGGATCAAGCACTTATGGGACGGGCATGCCACTTTGCATGTAAGTCGATTCTACCTAGTTGAAGGTGTGTGCAAAGTATTGTGCCCATCGGATATGATTTGCATTGTCGATCAAGCATAAAACACCGTTTTTATCTTAGTGTCATGCACATTCGTAAAAAAACGCAGTCCTAGATGTGTTATTCAAACTAGTACTTATCGGATGGGGGCTCTAGTTTGCACGCAAGTCCGTTTCAACTAGTTTGAGGTGTGTGCAAAGTATTGTCACCTTCGGATATGATTTGCATGGTTGATCAAGCATAACAGACCGGTTTTGCCTTAGTGTCATGCACAATCATATAAAAACACGGCCATAGGTGTGTTATTCAAATAAGTACTTATCAGATGGGGGCTCCACTTTGAACGCAAGTCCGTTTTAAGTACATTGAGGTGCATGCAAAGTATTGTCACCATCGGATATGATTTGCATGGTCGATCACGCATTATACACCATTTTTTCCCTAGTGGTATGCACATCCGCAAAAAAACACGCCCTTGGGTATGTTATCTGACCAAGTACTTATCGGATGGATGTGCCTCTTTGACGACATTTTAATAACAATTAGGTTGAGGTATAGGAAAAGTATTATGCCCATCGGATATGCTTTGCATGGTCGATCGAGCATTAAATACCATTTTTGCCTTAGTGCCATGCACATCCGTAAAAAAACACGCTGCTAGGTGTGTTATCCGATCAAGCACTTATGCGATGGGAATGCCACTTTGCATGTAAGTCAATTCCACCTAGTTGAAGGTGTGTGCAAAGTATCGTGCCCATCGGATATGCTTTGCATGGTCGATCGAGCATTAAATTCCATTTTTGCCTTAGTGCCATGCACATTCGTAAAAAAACACACTGCTAGGTGTGTTATCTGATCAAGAACTTATGCGATGGGCGTGCCACTTTGCATGTAAGTCAATTACACCTAGTTGAAGGTGTGTGCAAAGTATCGTGCCCATCGGATATGCTTTGCATTGTCGATCAAGCATAAGACACCGTTTTTGCCTTAGTGTCATGCACAACCATATAAAAACACGGCCATAGGTGTGTTATTCAAATAAATATTTATCATATGGGGGCTCCACTTTGCACGCAAGTCCGTTTTAACTACGTTGAGGTGCGTGCAAAGTATTGTCACCATCGGATATGATTTGCATGGTCGATCACGCATTATACATCATTTTTTTCCTAATGACATGCACATTCACAAAAAAACACGCCATTAGGTGTGTTATCTGACCAAGTACTTATCGGATGGGTGTGCCTCATTGAGAACATTTCAATACCACCTAGGTTGAGGCGTACGAAAAGTTTTGTGCCCATCGGATATCCTTTGCATGGTCTATCGAGCATTAAATACTATTTTTACTCTAGTGTCATGCACATCCGTCAAAAAACACGTTTCTAGGTATGTTATAGGATCAAGCACTTATGGGATGGGCATGCCACTTTGCATGTAAGTCGATTCTACCTAGTTGAAGGTGTGTGCAAAGTATTGTGCCCATCGGATATGCTTTGCATTGTCGATCAAGCATAAAACACCATTATTGCCTTAGTGTCATGCATAATCGTCAAAAAACACGATCGTAGGTGTATTTTTCGAACAAGTACTTATCGGATGGGGATGCCACTTTGCACACAAGTCAATACTGCCTAGGTTGAGGAACGTGTAAAGTCTTGTGTCCATTGGATATGCTTTGCATAGTCTGTCTCACATGATACACCATTTTGTTCCTAGTGTTATGCACAATCGTCATAAAATACATAGGAGGTGTGTTATCCGAACAAGTACTTATGAGATGGGTGCACCACTTTGAATGCAAGTCAATAAGACCTAGGTTGAGGAGTGTACAAAGTTTTATGCCCATTGGAGAAATGTAGATGCGATAATATTAGAAAATTCTCGGTATATGTATATGTGTGTGTGTGTGTGGCAAACAATTTTGGCACAAAGTAAACACCTAGTGCACAAATTATGCACTTCATACCTTGAGTAAATAAGCTTGTTGATGAGGATAAATATACCCTTGAATAAAAGCACAGTTGTTGTATGACCACAATAGGATCGCTTTGACACCTGTGATTTTGCCCATATGTAAGTTTACAAATAGTATAAAAAATCATGTAATAATATATTAATAGTTTGCAAATGTGTATAGCAAGTGAGTAATGGGAAGTGGAAGTGGGAATGAGGAGGGAGGAGTGGAATAGGATAGGGAAGTAATAAGGGTGTATGATAATTAGTATAAAAAATAGTATAATAATATATTAATAGTTTTTAAATGGCAAGTGAGTAATGGGAAGTGGAAGTGAGAGTGGGGAGGGAAGAATGGAATGGGAGAGGGGAAAGTAATAGGGGAGTAGGCTAATAAGGGAGTGAAATGAGTGAGGAAGTTAATAGGGGATGAAAAAGAGAAGGGTGAGATGGGGAAATATGGGATTTTGGAAAATGGGACGTGGTGGAAATGTGGGATGGGAGTGGTGGCAATGGGGAGGAAGAAGAAATGGATGGATGGGAGGAGAGCTAATGGATGAGGGATGGGGGTTCAATAGGAGAGGGGGAGTAATGGGAGCCAATGGGAGAGGAGATAAATGAAAAGCCAATAGGAGAGAGGGGAGGAATGGAAAGCCAATAGGAGAGGAGGAGGAAAACCTAATTTTTCTTATATATAGTCTTCCTTCATTCATTCTTTCTCCCCTCATTTCATTCAAGCAAGAAAGCAAGGACGATCAAGAGAGCAAGGAAGGAAGAGCAAGAAAGCAAGAAAGAGCAAACTTACAAACTGTTTCCAGGTACTTGCAAACTTTTTTTTCTAGTTTCTTTTTTAAAATTTAAAGAGAGAGAAATTAGAGAGAGAAAGGTTCAGGGGAGGGGAGGGAGGAGGAAGGGAGGGGAGGAAGAGGGTGGGACGGGAGGGAGGAGGAAGGGAGGGGAAGAAGGGGCGAAGAGGGAGGTGGGTGTGAGGGTGGGAGGGGAGGCTGGCGCGGCGGGTGGGAGGGAAGCGGGTGGGTGCAGAGGGGAGGCTGGGAGGAGGAGGGGGGAGCGGCTGAGAGGGGGAGGGGGGGGCGCAGCGAGAGGAGGGGGGAGCGGCTGAGAGGGGGAGGGGCCGGCCGCGGCTGAGGGGGGGAGGGGGGGGGAGGGTGAAGAGGGGGGGCTGGCGGCCGCGGCCGCCAGCCAAGGAGGGTGAGGGAGCGGCTGAAGGGGGGGAGGAGGGAGGGGGGGAGGGGGGAGGAGGGGGAGGGGGGGGGCGCGGTGAAGAGGGGGGGCTGGCGGCCGCGGCCGCCAGCCCGGGAGGGTGGGGGAGCGGCTGAGGGGGGGAAGGGGGGGTGGGGGAGGGGTTGCGAAAGGGGGGGGGGGGGCGGGTGAAGAGGAGGGCGGGGGGGGGGCTGGGTGAGAGGGGGGGGGGGCTGGCGGCCGCGGCCGCCAGCCCAGGGAAGGGGGGGGGGGTGGGTTGGGAAGCGGGGGGGGAGGGTGAAGAGGGGGAGGGGCTGGGTGAGAGGAGGGGGGGGAGGGGTGGGGGGTGGGTGAGAAGGGGGGGGGGCTGGCGGCCGCGGCCGCCAGCCCAGGGAGAGAGGAGAGGGGGGGCTGGGTGAGAGGAGGGGGGAGAGAGGAGAGGGGGGGGGGGCTGGGTGAGAGGAGGGGGGAGAGAGGAGAGGGGGGGGGGCTGGCGGCCGCGGCCGCCAGCCAGGGAGAGAGGAGAGGGGGGGGGGGCTGGGAGAGAGGAGAGGGGGGGGGGGGGGCTGGCGGCCGCGGCCGCCAGCCAGGGAGCGGGATGGGTGGGGAGGGGTGGGGGGTGGGTGAGATGAGGGGGGGGGGGCTGGCGGCCGCGGCCGCCAGCCAGGGAGAGAGGAGAGGGGGGGGGGGGCTGGGAGAGAGGAGAGGGGGGGGGGCTGGCGGCCGCGGCCGCCAGCCAGGGAGCGGGATGGGTGGGGAGGGGTGGGGGGTGGGTGAGAGGAGGGGGGGGGGGGCTGGCGGCCGCGGCCGCCAGCCAGGGAGAGAGGAGAGGGGGGGGGGGCTGGGAGAGAGGAGAGGGGGGGGGGGTTGGCGGCCGCGGCCGCCAGCCAGGGAGCGGGATGGGTGGGGAGGGGTGGGGGGTGGGTGAGAGGAGGGGGGGGGCCAGCCAGGGAGCGGGAAAGGGAGAGAGGAGAGGGGGGGGGGGCTGGCGGCCGCGGCCGCTAGCCAAGGAGGGTGAAGGGGGGGGAGGGGTGGCGGGTGGGTGAGAGGAGGGGGGGGGCTGGCGGCCGCGGCCGCCAGCCTAGGGAGAGAGGAAGGAGAAGGGGGGGGGCTGGGTGAGAGGAGGGGGGGGGGCTGGCGGCCGCGGCCGCCAGCCAGGGAGCGGGATGGGTGGGTTGGGAAGAGGGGGGGAGGGTGAAGAGGGGGAGGGGCTGGGTGAGGAGGGGGGGGGGCTGGCGGCCGCGGCCGCCAGCTGGGAGGGTGAAGGGGGGGGATGGGTGGGTTGCGAAGGGGGGGGGGGGGGTGAGAGGAGGGGGGGGGGGGCTGGCGGCCGCGGCCGCCAGCCCAGGGAGTGAGGAGAGGGGGGGGCTGGCGGCCAGCCCCAGGGAGGGCGGAGGGGGAGCTGGGTGAGAGGAGGGGGGGGTCGCCAAGGAAGGAGGGAGGGGGGGCCAAAGGGAGAGTGGGGAAGAGGGTGGAAAGGTTGGGGGGGTCGCCAAGGGGGGTGGGGAAAATTTAGGAAGGTTAAAAGGGGTAGGGGGAAAAAGGGGTAGGGGAGGAAGAGGTTAGGCGACGGGAGAGGGGAAGGGTAGCAAGAGGGGAGAGGGATTTTGGGGAAGGAGGGAGAGCGGAGGGAAGGGAGGAGTTTTGGCGGCGGAGGAAGGGGAGGGGAGGGAAGGAGGTTGGAGGAGAGGATTGGGTCGAGGGATGGATGGAGGGAAGGAGAGGAGAGAGAGGAGAGAGAGAGAAGGAGAGAGAGATGGGAGAGGAGGATTTGACTTACTATCACGAGCAAGAACGAAAAATAAGATTTGACTTACGAGAAGAATGAAAAGGACGTACGAGAATGAAAAGGACTTACATGAAAAGGACTTACGAGAATGAAAAGGACTTACAAGAATCGAGAAGAATGTTGAAGAAAGTATCAAGAAGAATGTTGAACATAAATTTGAATTCAAAAGGAACGTATAAGAAGAAAGTATAAGAAGAATGTTGAACACAAATTTGAATTCAAATTTATAATGAATTCAAATTTCCCTCTCTTTTTTGAAAATTCAAATTTATGTGTAGGAGTGGACTAGTTTTAACTCTCTCCTCGTTTCATTGAAGCAACCAAGAGCGGAAGAGAAAGGATAAGCCGAGCCTTACTTTTTTCACTTTTTCCAGGTACTTGCATTCTTTTTTATTCGTCTTGTAATTCTATTTCTTTACTTACAATTCTTTTCAATTAGTTTCTTGTTAAGGTTTTTGAGTTCTATTTCTTAAAATTCGTATTGTAATTCTTTTTCTTTACTTATAATTCTTTTTCAATTAGTTTATTCTTAAAGTTTTTGAGGAGGGTGGTCTTTTAGAAGGCATTACAATTCTTTTTAAATTAGTTTCTTATTTGAGTTTTTGAGTTCTATTTTAATTAGTTTTTTATTTATATTCGAGTTTGTAAATTTGAGAAATGGGAGAATAGGGATTAGTTTCTTATTTGAGTTTTTGAGTTCTATTTTAATTAGTTTTTTATTTATATTCGAGTTTGTAAATTTGAGAAATGGGAGAATAGGGAGGGAGGGAAAGAGAGAAATTAAGAGAGAGAAGAGGGGCTCCTTAAGAGAGGGAGAGAGAGAGAGAGAGATTCACACAGAGAATAGGGGCTCCTTAAATGAGAGAGAAGAGTAGGGAGGGAAAGAAAGAGAGAGGAGAGAGGCGGAGAGAGATTAAGAGAGAGAAGAGTAGGGAGGGAAAGAAAGAGAGAGGAGAGAGGCGGAGAGAGATTAAGAGAGAGAAGAGTAGGGAGGGAAAGAAAGAGAGAGGAGAGAGGCGGAGAGAGATTAAGAGAGAGAAGCTGGTAAGGAGTGAGGAGAGAGGGGGAGAGAGATTAAGAGAGAGAAGCGGGTCTCTTGGGGGCCGTGGCTACTTGAGGGAGTGAGAGAGTAGGGAGAGAGAGGGAGAGAGAAAGAGAGAGAGGGAGAGAGAGAAAGAGAGAGAGGGAGAGAGAGAGAAAGTTTATAGGAATGAAACGTGGCGAGAGGAGAGAGGAAAAGAGAGAGAGAGAGAGAAGAGAAGAGGGAGACTTAGGGAGAGAGAGGGAGAGAGAGAGAGAGAGAGAGAGAGAGGAATGAAACTTCTGTGCTAGAGGGAGAGAGAGGGAGAGAGAGAATAAGTGGGATGAGGATAGAGAGAAAAATACTTAAGAGTTGTCAAAGAGAGAGAGAGAGAGATTAAGAGAGAGAATGAGGTGTCTTGACTATGACTACAAGGAGATTTAGGAGGAGAGAGAGAGAGAGAGAGAGAGAGAGAAAGTAAAGAGAGTTTTATATATTTACATCTTTTATATTATATTTTTAAATGAGAGAGAAGAGTAGGGAGAGAAAGAAAGAGAGAGGAGAGAGAGGGAGAGAGATTAAGAGAGAGAAGCCGGTTTAGGGTTTAGGGTTTAGGGTTTAAGAGTTATAGAGAGAGAGAGAGAGATTAAGAGAGAGAATGAGGTGTCTTGACTATGGCTGCAAAGAGATTTAGGAGTAGAGAGAGAGAGAGAGAGAGAGAGAGAGAGAGAGAGAAAGTAAAGAGAGTTTTATATATTTACATACTTTATATTATACTTTTAAAAAATTATAAAAGAGTGAATTTATGGTTTATTTTGAAAGTGAGATAATGTTTTTATATATATTCATCTTTTAAATTGAAAAATAAGAGATTTAGGAGTAGAGAGAGAGAGAGAGAGAGAGAGAGAGAGAGAGAAAGTAAAGAGAGTTTTATATATTTACATACTTTATATTATACTTTTAAAAAATTATAAAAGAGTGAATTTATGGTTTATTTTGAAAGTGAGATAATGTTTTTATATATATTCATCTTTTAAATTGAAAAATGTTAACTTTTCTTTAGATACTTGTTCTTTATTTATATCACATGCAGGTTTAGCCTCTACATCACAACCCCTTCTTTTGCATATTTAAGCCTCTTAAACCCCAGCACATTAAAATGAACACAGAAAAAGAAATTATTTATTGCTTTTCTTCGCTTCGACGGTTGGTTTAGCATAGTTTAGCATAGATTAGATTGCCTTAGAGGAGAGACAATTCTCCAAGTTGCCAATCGAAGCCATGCTCAAATTTTTCTAACTAGTTCCTATTCGTTGTCAGTCCCTTCGCTCACATGCGGTTTAACACTCATAACATGCTATTAAATAAGACCTTTTACCATTTACCAAGAAGTTTATCAGTGGGCAGATTGCATGAGCAAATATCAGTGGACAGATTGCATGAGCAGATATCAGTGGACAGATTGCATATATCAGTGGACAGATTACATGTCATGGGACATATTGGAGCTTGATGATTATTGGTTATTTTTATTGCATTTGTATAAATATTTAAGCTCATTTATTGTCATAAAAATCCTTGTAAAGCCTTTTATGCTATTTTTTACATTTATTGTCATATGAAGCGCCTTGTAATAAACCCGACCATCCCGACCATTCACTAATTAACGAGTATCAGTGGGATGCATAAGTGGATATCATGTGGGCTGCATAAGTGAATATCAGTGGAACAGTTTTTAGTGGATAGATTGCAACAGTTGGGTATCAGTGCTCAGATATCAATGGATGGACAGATTACATGAATCTTCACGAAGATTGAAGCTTTATCACTAGACGACATTTTATATTACTTGTAAAGCTTTATTGGCTAATTCTTTTACATTTGTACAAATATTTAAGCCTTGTAAAGCCTTTTAGGATATTTCCCACATTTATTGCCATATGAAGCCTTGTAAAGCCTTTTGGGCTATTTTCCACATTTATTGTATCAAGGGTTGTATATTGTACTTTACTTGTATGTATCTAAATTCTTCATTATCTTTTCTTGTAGGATTATGGAGCAATCAGCTAATGTGATGGCTATGCTAGATGACTCTGAGATCAGAGAATGGGTTTCTGATGTCACTTTGAATTTCAAAGGAAAGGAATATAGCCCCAATGGCTTTGGTAGGTGGACTCGATATCACATGGGTAGAAGAGCCTGGTTTCTTCATCAAAAGGAAAAGAGACTCTTTCTACTTATGTCAAAAAGGGAGTTCAATGGTGTTGAAGATCCATGGGATGCTACTTTCTTCAAAAAAGATATGACTTCAAGCCTTGTAGTAGGCATAATAATTCAGCGAAAAGACACCTTTGTGGATATTTTAACAAAGAGTTCAGATCCTGAAGTTGGCGGTATGCATTTTATTGTGTCGAGGAGAGACGCAAAGACCTTTGTGATGCCTCCTCCTCAACCATCAAAGTTTCCAGAGTTGCAAAGGGCATTGGAGACTCTTTCATATACTTGGGAGCAATTTCCTAGTGTGGTGGCAAAAAGGATGCATGCAAAGATAATGCTTGAATACTTTCAGGATGCAGAATATGCTCTCCATATGCAAGAATCATCACATGAAGGAGATCAAAAAGCTCAGACTTCAATGCAGGGACAAGAAGAACAGACACACTGTCACAAACCTGTAGAAGATGAGCGCAAACTTGTAGAGCCAGAAATGGTGAATGTAACTAAGGATGATGAAAAACAAGCCTTGAGTGCACGGGAATTAGCAAAAATTGAAGAAGATCAAGGTCGATCCACTGCAGTTATGCTAGAAGCTCTTGCTAGCAAGCCACGACGTGAAATGCAAAAGGCTAGTACTGCAAGAGCCACGGTTCCAAGCAGTAAGAAAAGACATCGTCCCACTGTAGAGAAAGATAATGTGGATGAAAAACGGTCAAAAAAAGAGAAAGATGAAGAAGACTCAGAATCCGAGGCTGAAGATGATCAAGATGAACTCACATCAATTAAAAATCTTAATCTGCGTCTTAATGAAGCAGTTACAGATGATGATGTGGGATATATCTGGGGTCAAAGGACGTGGTTTGTGAATGCCAAAGATGTGGAAGCTGCAGCTCTGTTTACTAATAGCCGAAGCCTTGATATATCCTATGCAATGCAAATATATGAGGCTTTGAGAGATGGCAAGAAACCTGTGGCAAGTAATGTGGTCTTGCGCCCAATAATGTTTTGTCCAACCAAAAATAGTTTTCTGGATCAAATAACATTTACAGGGCCTACACATTTCGAGGAGATCTTCAGTCAATTCTTTAAAAACACTCTAAAAAATATTCCACATGAACGAGGCGAAGAGGCACAAGGAGAGAATATGCTAAAGGAAGTCAAGAAGGAATTTCTCCTTCATTGCAGATTCCAGCCCATTGATGGTCAACATTGGGCTTATGCTTGTAATCAGATCGCAAGGGAAGCAAAGGAGGGCAAAAGACTCACTCCAGAACAATTTGTAAAGATAAGCTCATTCCATTATTATCCTGCAACGATCTGTATATTCAAGCATGAGATTAAATATTTGATTGAGTCCGAAAGACTTAATCATTATGTCCATGGAAAGCGTAAGATATCCTCAACATCAGAGGTCTTACAGAAGGCAAGGGTGATATGGACAACATTTGGTTCCCCAAATCCTGATTTGAAGCGAAAGGTCACAAAAGCAGACGCCGACACACTCACAAACTTTTATACTTCTTTGAGTGCAGTTGTGCCTAGGGGAACCCAAGAGCGGGAAGAAAGTATGACAAGCCTCAAGGTGGTGAGGGACAGATATGCCGACTATACTTCTATCATCTTTCGTCCTGTTGAAGTGTTCAATGAGATGCTTGAAACGTGCATTGCTTGTGAGCGTGGACAGCTGACCTATGAAGCTCCTTTGTTTATCTCCGGCAAGTCAAAGGTAATGGATAAGAAGGAGTTGACGGCAAGGATGTGGAGGCCTGTAAAGTACTTACCTGATAAGTATGCATCCATGGCAGCACAAAGAATTTTAAAGAAAGAATGGTTTTTTGGAAAAAAAGACAAAGACCACTGCATGGAAGAATGCATCAATGTACAGGTGAGGCGTGATGCAGTGCATAGTGCCATCAAGTATTTGCTGTCAGAGAAACAAATTCCACTTACTCATTGCAACATTGACTATAATGTGGTGAAGCATATAGCTTCTTTGTCAACACCCAAGGTAAAGCTATGGGCCAACAGGTGGATTAAAAAGGATGAAGATGGGTCGGAAATAGTAACCTCTTATATGAGAAAAGAGATCCCACAACAGGTGGTTGCATATGTGGAAAGATTAATCAGCGAGATAAGAATGCCAACAGATATGCACCAAAGCTTTCAATTCAATGTAGAGGTTATGGCAGAGTCTGGAAAGCTTGTCAACTTCAGGGGAGTCTCAGAAGATGACTTCTTTAAGAATGAGTCAGCATGGGATAAGCCACAACTATTCTTTATCAATGAAGTTTCTAGCGATGATATCCATAACTTCATTGATAGAATAGTATATACCACCATTAGCAAAGTGGCGATTTGTAACATTGTCATATTTGTTGATAAAAAAGACAAAGAAGCCATGCAGGTTACTCTAGAGCGAGCATATTCATCAGATTTGAAGATCTATAGTGGTGTTTATGCAGCAAAGAGAGGCAAGAGAGAATGTGGCATAGCGATTCAAACTCTTGAATCATTCTTTCTATGTATGCGGAGTCCCAACCCTGATCACTCTTTACAAAAGAACATAAGAGGGAATTCAAATAATTTGAGATTGATGCTAGAAGAGCAAGATATTCCCAGGTCCATACATTATCAGAAAAACAACTACGGAAGTCCTGCAAAAAGTGGGAGTCTCTTGCTTACCATGATGGAGAATTTGCTGCCGGCAGGTTGGGAGGTCACCTTGTGCAGGATGGGATATTTATTTGAGGATCTCCTAAGAAAAGGCAACTCCACCAATATTATTGAAAATAAGCATTTCATGGCCTATTTCCAGCTTCAAGCAGATCTAACCACAGGCTATGAAAAAGAGATAGACCACAAGGACACCGATGACATGGATGATTACCTTGAAGATCATAATGTCCCAGTTGTTAATGATGAAAAGATGGACTTACATGACCCATTCACAGAGAGGTTGGTGGATGAAGACAAATATGATGATGCCCTCTTTGATAATTATGGCTCTCAGGGTTATGAAAAAAGGCCACTACGACAATACTTAGCGGTATGAACTCTCTATTTCTCAACTAAATACAATTTTTTAAATAAGATTTAAATTTAAAGATAATGACTCTAATCTCTCATATTTATTTACAGGCAATAGAGGGAGAAGAAATGGATGAAGTCAATACGGAGGCACTCCCTTCCACTTCAACAATGCAACCACCTCTAAATTTGATTGAAAAATCAAATTTAGCTGCATTAGATAAAATGGAGAGCTCATTTCAAGTTAAGATCGTTTTGAAACGAGAACCTCAGTATTTAAGCTTTGGTAGAGAGGAGGTTTCAATCCTCTCCAATCCTTTAAAAGAGGTTAATGACAATGTTATCTTGGCCATTCTCAGGTAATGTTTATTTATTTATTGCTACTTCAATAAGCTAACATTTGTTTATTTATTCACAGTTCAGTTATATATCAGTTTCCTAGTGCAGAATGCAAATCAATTCTATGAGCTAATGTTTGTTTATTTCTTGGTGCAGTGTAGTTATTTCTCAACTTCCTAGTACAGTGCAGCATCGTGTCTACATGCTCGATGCTCTCCTTTCTTCTATTCTTAGCTCTCCTCAAAAGACTATAGAAGATGTCTGTACCTGGTTAAGCCCTTTGAATTTAGATGGGGTGCGAGTCATCTTAATGCCTTATCATGAGGCGTAAGTATCAACTCTAACCTTATTTTTACTATTTCTTTGGCAAGTTTGTGTAAAACAATAATCATTTTTATTCTGGTCGTGTAGCTCACATTGGAGTCTGATCTTCTGGGACCTTGAACTCAACCATTTATGGTTTGTGAATTCAATAGAAGGCTATCATGCCAACTCCCCAAGGTAATTATTCTCTTAATATTTTTGATACTTTCTTATTTTGTATCTTATGATCATGACATATTAATATATTTCATATGTCATGCTGGACAGTGCTGCATATCGGCTAGTATCTGCTGTCAGAACAACCACGGAGCAACAAGATCAAGTAGAATTCAAAAGACGTCTGCCAGTGGAGCAAAAAGATGGACACAGTTGTGGGTGGAGAGTCGCCTACAACTGCATGTTGTTTCTTAGAGAGATTTTTGATCTGGAGTTACCAGTCAAAATGGAATCATATACAGAAGCTGATCTGCTAGCATTTCGGGCTGAGAGTATTCAGCATCTAATTACTACCATTGGGAAACAACATGAAAATATGACTACATTGCAGCATGTATAAAACCTTATCTTTATACTTGTATACTTGTTCCAGCCTTTAAGTGGGATGTATAAATCTCATAACTTTTTTATATTTTCCTCCAAAAGGAGAAGAGAATGAGTTTAATGAAAGCATACTATCTTTATACTTTTATAATTATTTAAACCATTAATTTTATTTGGGATGTATAAATCTCATAACTTGTCTAATGAAAGCATGCTATCTTTATACTTCTATGATTATTTAAACCATTATTTTTATTTGGGATGTGTAAATCTCATAACTTTTTAAATTTTTCATCCAAGAGAAGGAGAGACTCACTCTAATGAAAGCGTGTATGAAACCTTTTTAAATTTTTGCTCCAAGCAGAGGAGAGACTTACACTAATGAAAGCATATATGAAACCTTATCTGCTTGTTTAAGCCTTTATTTGGGATGTGTACATCGCATAACTTTTTTATATTTTTATGGCAGAAGGAGGATGTGGAGGACATAGCAAGTGAAGAAGAATACGATGTAGACTACTCCCTCAATAAGATGAGTCATAAAAATATGAATCTATTGGAGCAGATTGGAAGTTCATTCACTGCTATGTTGTTAATTCGACAACAACCTCATTTTTTTGAATTTGGTGAAGAAGAGATTTCAATCCTCTTGAATCCTAAGAATGAGGTTAATGTCAAAGTCATTACAACCATCCTCAGGTTTGATGCAGCCTTTTCCTTGGCTTTATACTTTGCTTATTTTGATTAAACCCAAGAAGCTAATACTTTTTTTTTAAATATAGCAATGTTATAGCAAATTTTCCGCAAAATATACAAAGCGTTTCATATATGCTCGATCCTCGTATTTCGGAAGTGCTTATCAACAAAGAAGAAACCATAGAGAATGTTTGCAAGTGGTTGAAGCACATTCCTATGAATGACGCACGAGTTATTTTTACAGCATATTATGAGAAGTAAGCATCAAACCCTACTTGTTTTTCCTATTGCATTTGCTAGAATTGTCTCAAACACAGTAATTATTCTTTATTGATAATGCAGCTCACATTGGAGTCTGGTAGTCGTGGACATCCTTGCGAAGAAGTGCTTCTTTGCAAACTCAATGACATCCGTCCATGGCAATGTGTTAGAGTAAGTATAGACTACACTTGTTGTCACTTCTTGACATGTAGATTGATATGCAATGCACATATTCACTGTTGTTATATGTTTTGATATGCAGATCAGCTCAAAAATTAGTAGATGCTATCGACATAGTAATGCGGCAATGTGACTTGGCACAACAAATAGAGTATATAACATGTCAGGTATCACATCAAGATAATAGCCACATCTATAATTGTGGATGGAGGGTGGGCTACAATTGCTTTTTGGTACTTGGTCAAATTTTTGAGATGCAAAATGACACCACACTATCAACATATACGGATTTGCATCTCTATGCATTTATAACATGTACCATTCGAGCAATCATTGATTGCGAAATGAATGCCATCAAAGAGTCAAAGAGGATAGATGACCTCAACTCTACAAACATGGCCTCATTAAAAGAATTGGGAAGCTCTTTTAATGTTAGGGTTATGATTCAACATAGACCTCAGTATCTTGAATTTGGGGGAGAAGAGATTTCAATTCTCTCTAGAGCTTCAAATGAGGTCAATAACAACGTTATGATGGCCATTCTCAGGTTTGATACAAACTTTTTCTCTACTTGATAATTCAATATTTTGATTTAATCTAATAAGCTAATAAGCTAATATTCATTTATTTTGATTAAATCTAATAAGCTAATATTCATTTATTTGTTGGTGCAGTATAGTTATCTCACGATTTGGTAGAGTCGTACAAAATCGTGCGTATATGTTGGATTCCCTCCTTTCTCCTATACTTAGCGATAGCAGAAAGACAATAGCCGATGTTTGTAAATTATTACAGCCTTTACATTTACATGGCGTGCGAGTCCTATTTATGGCATATCATGAGATGTAAGTATCATGGCAACCTTTATTTTCATCTTGTACTGGCAACATTGTGTTAAATAATAATGGTTCTTAATTATTCGTGTAGGGAACATTGGAGTCTGGTGGTTTGGAACCTTGAAGACAACTATTGTTGGTTTGTTAACTCCATTGCAGGCTTTCATGGCTCAGTGCAAACGTAAGTATTCTATTAATCTGTTGTTACTTCTATATTATGTACCTTATGTGATAGATACACTAAGTTTTTTTAATATGTCACGATGAGCAGGTCGATTGAGAAGTTGGTATCTGCTATCAGAGAAACAGGACAGTACAAAGACTCGGTAGACTTCCAAAAGCGTTTAGTAGTAGAGCAGGAAGATGGGCATAGTTGTGGGTGGAGAGTTGCCTACAACTGCATGTTGATTTTCAAAGAAATTTTCTCACTTATGCCACAGATCTCATCGGAAGACTCTTTGGAGCTCAAATATTCAGAGGAGGATATACAATTGTTTAGGGCTGAAATCATTCGAGACCTAATTGCTACCATTAGAATACAACGTGCAACTGAAGCAATACCAGAGCTTCCCTTTAAGGAAGAGGAGACTGAGTCTACTATGAAAGCACTGCATACTACAGAAGAAGTAGAGACCCAATGTACACCTACAGCACCACAGCCTCCACTGGAAGCATCAGAAGAGTTGCCACCGCCTCCGCTTGCATTTAAGGAAGAGGATACTGAGTCTACTCCGAAAGCACTACATACTACAAAAGAAGTAGAGACCGAGTGTACATCTACAGTACCACAGCCTCCATTGGAAGCGTCCGAAGAGCTGCCAGAGTCTCCACTAGAAGCATCACAAGAGTTGTGATGCATGTATGATGTTGTGTTTGTAGTTTTTGTTGATTATACACCAATTTGTGACTTATTACTTAAGTGGCATAATCATGATATTTATATAATTTCTTTATGCACACAATTTTATGATATGAATGTGTGATGATGTGATTATTTGGAAATAAATCCTTGTGTGATGGGAATTCTGATATGAATATTTGATGATGTAATATTTGTAATATATTTATTTCATGCACACAATTTTATGATATGAATGTGTGATGATGTGATTATTTGAAAATAAATCCTTGTGTGATGAGAATTTTGATATGAATATGTGATGATGTAATATTTGTAATATATTTCTTCATGCACACAATTTTATGATATGAATGTGTGATGATGTGATTATTTGAAAATAAATCCTTGTGTGATGAGAATTTTGATATGAATATGTGATGATGTAATATTTGTAATATATTTCTTCATGCACACAATTTTATGATATGAATGTGTGATGATGTGATTATTTGGAAATAAATCCTTGTGTAATGAGAATTTTATTCAGTTGGACAGTCTCCACTCACTTAAAGTAGAGCATTCGCAATGCTTCTCTCACTTTATTCCAACCCTTATCCTTATCATCTCCACTCACTTAAAGTAGAGCATTCAATCTCCACTCGCTTTATTCCAACCCTTATCATAGTGAACACATCGTGCCACTCACTTTATTCCAACCCTTATCCTTATCGTAGTGAACACATCGTGCCTTAGTGCACTTGTATTCTTCCATCCTAGTCTTTCCACAAACACTCTCTTATTTCTTACATCCTAGTCCTTCTGAGTAACTTGTATTCTTCTATCCTAGTCCTTCCGCAAACACTCTCAGAGTCTTCTTTCATCCATCCTGATAACCAAGTATCCTTCTGAGTAACTTGTATTCTTCTATCCTAGTCCTTCCCCAAACACTCTCAGAGTCTTCTTTCATCCATCTTGATAACCAAGTATTCTTCTATCCTAGTTCTTCCACAAACACTCTCTTCTTTCATCCATCCTAGTGCTTCTCACATTAACTTGTATTCTTCTATCCTAGTCCTTCCGCAAACACTCTCAGAGTCTTCTTTCATCCATCCTGATAACCAAGTATTCTTCTATCATAGTTCTTTTGCAGACACTCTCTTCTTTCTTGCATCCTAGTGCTTCTCATTAACTTGTATTCTTCTATCCTAGTCCTTCCGCAAACACTCTCAGAGTCTTCTTTCATCCATCTTGATAACCAAGTAATCTTCTATCCTAGTTCTTCCTCCGCAGACACTCTCTTCTTTCTTGCATCGTAGTCCATCTCCCTTTCTTTATCATCTCCCCACCCATGGATGTCCTTGGCATTGTCGAAGACGTGGAGTTCGGAATTAACAATCTCAAAGAATGGATTGCTGACCAAGGAGCACAGAGAGAGGCCAGAATTCGACAAGGTTCTCCTTTGACACACATGGAGAGAGAGGAATTTGCTGCACAAAGGCACGCAGAGAGGGAGGAGACTCTCAAGATAGCAGACAGTGAAAGACTTCTAAGACGTATGATAAAAGCACGACAAGATCTATTAGATTTCTTAAGTAACCTGCGTTATCGTAGCTCTCGTCATGGGCGATTTGATGCGGATGCTGAGAGAACAATAAGAGCCTCTCAGAGAAATTATAAAGAAACAATTTGTGATTGCTTAAACTTCTTCTTCTCATGTAATTATGTTGAGGATACAGCTGTGGAGGCAGTGAAGGATTGGGTTGTTGAGAAGATAAGAGAGACCAATGATGAGATCTTCTAGACTTAGATAAGAGAGACTGTATAAAGGTGTTTTTTGACACCATATGGCTTTGTATTAAGGTGTTTTTTGACACCATATGGCCTTGTATTAAGGTGTTTTTTGACACCATATGGCTTTGAGTAATATGATCTAGTACTTCTTGTACAAATGTGATGTTAAGATGATGTTAAGAGAGACTGTATTAAGGTGTTTTTTGGCACCATATGGCTTTGAGTAATATGATCTACTTCTTTACAAATGTGATGTGCTCTTTTTGAAATGTACTCTAGTTTTCATAACATGTCACGCCATTTTTTCTAATTTGATTTTTTAAAATCTTACTTTTTTGTCTCTTTTAACAATGTGATGTACTCTATTTTTAACATCTCACGTCATTTTTTCTAATTTGATTTTTTTAAATCTTCCTTTTTGACTCAATGTTTTATCCAGAATTATCTCACAAAATGAATTTGGACAGTGCAAGAGTCCATCTTATGCATTGCCCATTATTGCAGTCGGTACCTCAACTTTTTGTGTGTAGATTCAAATAATGCAGGTGATGTAGAGATCTTGCATTCTAAATATCTCATCCTACCTAAAGGGACTCCAAAAGTAGTAGTGTATGACTCACATAAGGACTTTTAAAATTCCTCTAGGAAAATAAATATACTTACAGAAGGGGATTTATAAATTTTCCCAAAATTTACAGAGGGGATACTATGAAATACTACAAATAGGTTACATAGGGATTTAGAAAAGAACCCTTGAACGCACGTGATATAGACATATTACACTAAGTGACCCCCCTGAGAGAGATATTGGGAGTTGCAGATTCATGCTTGTTGCCTGTTGATGCAAAATCGTCACTAGGAAGTGACTGTGTGGTGAAATACCACTTTCCTCAGTTTTGCAGTTGTGACCGTGTGAGGCAAAAGCTATGTTTTTTGTAGTGACAGAATATTTTGCAGTGTTCTGTAATGGCATCTGATTCTCTTTCACAGATTGTCACTGAAAAGCTTGACAAGAACAACTTCCAGGCATGGAAGTTTAGAATGACGAATTTCTTGATGGGAAAAGGCTATTGGGAGTTCATTACAGGAAATGAAGAAGAACCTGTTCTTCCTAATGTTCCCAGTCAACAAGAAATGCAGGCTTTCAAAGGATGGCATGAGAGAGCCAGGAAAGTTATGTACTGGCTGTCTATTAGTATTTTGGACTCCATGATTGTGCATATTCAGGATGCAAATACACCAAAGGAGGCATGGGATACTTTGACAAAAATGTATAGCACAAATATGCAAGCCAGGAAAATGCAACTCAAACAGGGGTTGCACAATGTGCAGAGAGAAAATTTGAGCATAAATGACTACCACATGAAGGTGAAGAAAATTGCGGATGCACTTGCTTCCATTGGGTCGCCAGTGGATGATGACGATTTGGTTTCTGTGACCTTGAATGGTCTAGGAAAGGATTATGCACAATTCCGGACATCCATTGCCGTCCGTGAAAAATTTCCTGATTTTGAGGAGTTGATTGCTCTTCTAATTTCTGAAGAGCAGAGAAATGGGGGTGCATCTTCTTCAGTAGGAACTTCAAAAGAAACTGTCTTCCACTCAAATGCTGGTAGAGGTAGAGGCAGAGGTAGAGGAGGCTGATCTGTAGGCCGTGGTAGAAATCAAAATATGCAGCAAACGCAAGAAAACCAGTCCTATGCAGGAGGACGTGGTAACTCTAGAGGCAAGGGGAGCCAAAGAGGCCGTGGTGGATGGCAGAGAGGCCAAAATGCAAACAGCAATGTTGAATGCTACTATTGTGGCAAAATGGGTCATATGGCTAAGGACTACTACAAAAAGCAGAATGACATTATGAATGGAAAATTGCAGCAAGGCAATTATGCATCCTCTAGTAGACAGGGTGATGACAGAAATGAGCATTTGTTTATGGTGCAGCATATGACAAATTCTTTGACAAGTGCAGAAGAAAGCAATGATGTGTGGTATGTTGACTCAGGTGCATCAAACCACATGATAGGTCATGCTGAATGGATGCAGGATGCAAGGAAAATGGAAAAACCAGGATTTGTGGAGACTGGTGATGATACTGCACATCCTATTGTGCAGATTGGCAAAATTCCTTTGTCTATGCAGGATGGGAAAAAGAAATACTTGTCTGATGTATTTCATGTCCCGAACATCACCAAGAACCTGGTTTCTGTTGGTCAGATGGTTGAGCAGGGCTTGCAGGTCAGATTTAATCCTCATGGATGCTTTGTTGAGGATATGAAAAATAATGGTCGCTTGATAGCAAAAGGAAAGAAGCAGGGCATGATGTTTACGTTGGATGCGGACATGCCTGAATTGAGTGCAGCAATGTTTGCACATGGGACCGGTGTAGTTGCAGATATTGATATCTGGCACAAACGCATTGGTCATGTTAATATGCAGCGACTTAAATCAATGCAAGCCCAAAATATTGTTGCAAGATTGCCTAAATTCAAGGTTGCAGAAATGCACAAGGTTTGTGAAGCCTGTCAATTTGGGAAACAGGCAAGGAAACCTTTTCCTAGGCATGTTCAAGAGAGTAAAAAACCATTGGAATTAATCCACTCTGATGTGTGGACTACTAAAGCTGCATCTATTGGAGGCTGTCACTATTTTGTCACATTTATTGATGACTTCAGCAGAAAACTATGGGTGTATTTTATGAAAAAGAAAAGTGAAGTGTTTGGGCACTTCAAAGCTTTCAAAGCTATGGTTGAAAAAGAAACAGGCCTGCAAATAAAATGCCTAAGGTCAGATGGAGGGGGAGAGTACCTCTCAAATGAGTTTGCAAGGTTCTTGCAGGAGCATGGTATAAAGCAACAATATTCATGCAGTCATACCCCACAGCAAAATGGAATTGCAGAAAGGAAAAACAGGCATATTGGAGAGGTATCTCGGGCTATGCTAAATGAAAAAGATCTACCATATTATTATTGGGCTGAAGCAGTTGCTACAGCAGTTTATATAATGAACAGGACTCCCACTACAGCAATACATGGCATGACCCCAGAGGAGATGTATACTGGTAGGAAACCAGATATTTCTCATTTGAAAATTTTTGGTTGCATTGCCTATGTCCATGTGCCAGTTGAGTTGAGGTCCAAGTTGGATCCAAAAGCTGAGAAGTGCATCTTTATTGGTTATTCTCTGCAGCAGAAAGGGTATAGATGCTATAACCCTTCTACTCGTAAGTTTACAGTGAGCAGAGATGTTGTTTTTGATGAGATGAGCAGCTGGTATAAACCAGTAAATGTGATGATTGATGTAGATGCACAAAATGGTAATGCTGCACAGAATTCACAGCAGCAATCACAAAATATCAGTGGACCTGGAGTGTCCTCTACCAGTGGTTCACATACTTCGCCATGGACAGGCAGATTGAGATCAGGAGAATCCCCTCAAAGAAATGCAGAGAGTGGTACGCAGGTATCACGAAAAGGAAAAGAGAAGGTAGATCAGCCCATGTTTGATGTGAATGCAGGTCACTCTTATGTGGATGGTGAATCCACTGGCTCAGAACAGAGCATTGATGATGAGTTGGGTATTCCTTCTGTTGTTACACCTGGAGTAAGGAAGACCAGGGATGTTTTGAGAGCACCTGGAAGTGAGCCTATTTTGCACAGGCCTACCAGGGTTAGGTATCCTATGGATAGGCTGAAATATGATGGATTTACAGCCATTCACTATGCCTATATGGTCAAAGTGATACAGGAACCAGAACCCACTTCTTTTGAGCAAGCCATGGGAAATGAAAAATGGGAGAAAGCCATGGATGAAGAAATGGATGCCTTGGATGCTAATGCTACATGGGAATTGGTGCCTTTGCCTAAAGGCAAGAATGCAATTGGCTGTAAGTGGGTTTATAAGATCAAGCACAATGCAGATGGTTCTGTGAATAGATACAAGGCAAGATTAGTTGTCAAGGGGTATGCACAGACATATGGCATTGATTATGAAGAAACTTTCAGCCCGGTTGCAAGGATGGCAACCGTAAGAGCAGCCATTGCTATGGCTGCATCAAAGGGATGGTCTTTACATCAGATGGATGTAAAGAATGCCTTCTTGCATGGTGATTTACAAGAAGAGGTCTTTATGGAGCAACCAGCAGGTTATGTTCATGCTATTCATCCTGACTTTGTTTGCAGGTTGAAGAAAGCCTTTTTTGGCTTGAAGCAAGCAGCTAGAGCATGGTCTGACAAGATAGGACAGTATCTTGTCACTATTGGCTTTCAGATTTCCAAGGCAGATTTCTCACTCTATGTGAGAAAAACAGAGAAAGGGATTATGCTGCTGGTCATTTATGTTGATGATTTGATCATCACAGGTGATAGTGATGAAGATATCCTTCATGTGAAAATGCTATTGAGGCAGAAGTTTGAGATGAAGGATTTGGGAGAGCTGTGTTATTTCTTGGGCATTGAGGTGATTAGATCACCAAGTGGGATACAGCTCTTGCAGAGGCAGTATGGATTGGACATGCTGTCCAAATATGGGATGACAGGCTGTAAGCCTATTTCAGTTCCTTTGGAGCAGAATGTGAAGCTGAGCGCAGATGCAGGTGAGCTTCTGGAGGACCCTACTATGTACAAATGCATAGTAGGAAGTTTGATTTACATGACTATTACCACGCCAGATTTGAGCTATGCTGCTGTTGGGTTGGTAAGTCAGTTTATGCAGGCTCCAAGGAAACCGCATTTGGATGCGGCTAGACGCATACTCAGGTATGTGAAGTCCACATTGTAGTATGGACTATTTTATGAGGCTGGGGTTCAGATACAGTTGCATGGATACACTGATGCTGATTGGGCTGGTAGTATTTCTGATAGACGATCTACCAATGGATACGTGTTCTCTTTTGGGAGTGCTGCAGTCACTTGGAGCAGCAAGAAACAGCCTACAGTTGCCTTGTCGAGCACAGAGGTTGAGTACAGAGGTGCAGCAATGGCTGCATGTGAGGTAGCTTGGTTGCATAAGCTACTCTATGATATGCATCAGTCTACAGATGGGCCGGTTGTCATTTATTGTGACAACATGAGTAGTATACATTTGGCAAAGAACCCAGTCTTTCATGCTAGAACAAAGCACATTGAGGTGCATTATCACTATGTGCGGGAGAAGGTTTTACTAGGTCTTATTGATCTAGTTTATGTCAGCACAGAGGATCAGGTAGCTGACATATTCACGAAAGCATTGGGCGCAGAGAAGCTGCGCAAGTTCAGAGACCTTCTTGGTGTGCAGGAATTGGGATTGAGCTCGAGGGGGAGTGTTGAGATATCGAGCTCCACTCGCGATATGCCAGGGTGACTGTTGTGCATTTATGTCACCGACTTGTTAGCTGGAGATGCGGTTGGTACACCGCCCACGAATAATAGCTCGATGACAGCTATCCTCATCTACTCTAGTTTGTGGCTCAGTTAGTATGCCACCTTAGTTAGTTGAGTTTGGTTTGAGACCCACATATAGGGTTCTTCTATTTTCTTTGTACCAGAGTTCTTTTGGCTTACACAACTAAGAAGAGGAAAACTGTTTTCAGCCTCCACCTTTGTGTGTATTCCCCCATTGTGCATGTGAGAAAGCCGCAAGTGAGACTCCTTCCCTCTCTCCCACAATCTTCACAGTGTGTTCTCTCCAAGTAGGCTTCGAATCAGGATATCTCCGGAGCATTTCCTCTTTGTATGTAATAAATGCTTTTAATCCTTCTATTTCACAATTAGACCTCTCATTAAATTCTTGTATAGGAGCACATGTTGGATACCTTTCCTTGCTGGGAATTGAAGTTAAGAGACTGTAAGGTTCTTCAGGTTCCCATTTTGTATCATGAGAATACTGTTGCCATTGCATTACGGGTTTTTCATCTTTTTAAAAAAAACGAAAGTAGTGTGGATTGGTATGACCTGTCAATGCATCACCACCCGTTTGTATGAAAGGTAGAATGAAGCTCTTCCAATCATACATTCTTTCGAGCCTCTCACATACTGTACTTTCCTTATGACCACCAACTTGCATGCCACATCTTCTTACCAAGTCATCTATTGTCTCCACATCCTTGCATTTAAGCTCCCTTGAGACTGTGCTAAAAACTTGATCGATATCCTCATGTGTATGCCCAACATACAAAAATCCACATTCGACCTCATTGAAGATTCGATGAGCAACTAGCATGGAGCAGAATGCAAACATGAGTACATTCTTATTTTCTCGCCAGCAATTATCAGCTTGTATTCTCAAAGTCGGTGGCAGGCGACCTTTTTCTGCATGTACATTGCGAATTGCCTTCATAATAGATGTTACAACTTGATTGCTATCATGTAGATGCAAGGAATCAATCCATATATCTGCAAAGAACTTAATTCCATGCACTAACACTCCACATAGATGTGTCTTTAGAAAGTGCTTTCCTTGTAATTTAGGTGGAGTGGCAACAAAACGAGGCAATGTTGTTGTATTCTGATCCATGCCATCTACAATAAGGCACATGTAGTCATCAGGATGTGAAATAGCTTGCTCCTTCCAAAATGCATATATTTGTTTGGAATGTCGAATAAGGTCATGATGAGATTTTCGGGTTTTTTTGTATAATTCCTTTGATTTGGACATGTCGCACTCTCAATCGCTTGCTTTAAATCATCACAGACATTGCACTTTGACATTTTTTGCCTCCTTGGGATTTTAACATATCCAAAGTTCTTCTTCCAAAGAGTATACAAAGTATGAGAAGAAGCTACGGCATCCCCTCTTTGCCTTTTCTTTTCTACAATAGAGTCAAATACTTCGAGCTTTGTCAAGCCCATTGGAAGGTGCATTTCAGTGATCGCGTCACCGTTAGGGAGTTTGGTAGATATATGGGGTTGAGGTAAAGCATTTTCATGTATGAAGTCTTGCAAAATTGCTGCTGCCCTGACAGTTGAGATTCTTGATTTGGACCTTCCTCTATTACCGTGAATGCTAAATTTGTTGCCGCCCTTTGCCTTGGTGACTAAATCCCAATATGTACCATGGGATAATCCAGTAATATTGCGATATGCCTTATTGCAAATCCTTTTTCCATTTACGAGAGGTTTTACCTTTTGTCATGAACTTAGCCTTTTATTGCCATTCTGAAGAAAGCAAGAGAGACTTGTGAGAAGGTATTCATTTCTTTCGCTTCCTCTTCTTTGCCACACGTGTCCTCTACATTCCCTGATGTCTGCAAGATCAATGAAGCGCATACATCTTCGCTTGCAACATAGATATCCCAATGCATTTAACATGTTCTCCTCCTTCATTACTCTCTTCCTCTTTGGATGCTTTTGTGGATCTGCCTGGATTCGCTTTCTCTTCATGCATATGTATGACCGTTTTCATTCCTTGTGCACGTTGTTATCTGTATTTATGCACTTCTTCTCCTCACATTTGTTTGTAACCAAGCATCCATGATTGGTCGTTGCATCCTTGTCCATATCACAATCAAAGTTAAATATTGAATTATCCTCTGTTGATCTAATCCTCGTTTTTAACATACTCTTAGGACCATTCAATGAATTCAATATTCTATGAGAGTATTGAGAACCTTGAAACTCTTCCACTCCTGAGAGAACATCACTCATTGGGACATCTTGCATGGCTTTCACAAATCCACAAGCTTGATTGACACCAGGTTTGTTAATATGCATGAAATCATCCACACTTGACAAGACATCGCTATTGAAACCTTTGCCCTTCTCACTGTGCAAGAATTCATCCACCCCAGATAAGGCTTCGCTTCGAAAATCATTTTGTTTCTCGGAACCAATGAACTCATCCACTCCAAATAAGATGTCACTTCTATAATTGAGTATATTGAAATCATCCACATTTGAAGTGATAGAGCCTGGCACATGGGCATGCTTTTTAGGTCCTTTGATATTGTAGTATACGTTGTCTTTATCATTGAAAACCACGTGCCTCTTTCTCATGTTTAAAAATTGCATGCTCCATCTCATATTCTTGCCTACCTCATAGTAGGGATCACATAAGGATGTTATGTTATCAACCATACCATCATCAGTGACTTTTAGAATCCTCATTTGTGCAAATGACCATTGTCCACTTGTTCAAATCCCAATACTTCACCTTCTGCTACAGTCTTATTTGCAAATGATCTCATTTGTAAAATGTCCCCTATAGTAAAATCCAAGGTGGTGCACTTTGTATTCTTGATAATGTCTGTTGCATAAGTCTCATCTTTGTCCCATGCTATAAATGATTTGTTGGATGTATTGTAGGGCATAACATCTCCCAGTGTTTCCATACCTCCACATTTATATCTTAGCTCAACATGTGCGCTAAGAATCTTTGATACAGTAACTACCACCTTATCTTCGCCAAGTCTTCGAAAGTGGCAAACTGAATTGGGATCACTATCATGGATTGTAGCAAATGCAACTTCTCTTTTGCTACATAAAATCACATCCATCCCTAGAACAAAATCTATAGCCATCTCCTTTGTGAGAGTCCTTCGCAAGCAAGCTACAGTAGCAACAATTACATAAATATTAGTCTCTTTTTAATAATCTACTCATTTATTATAATTTTTAATTAGTACTTAATTTATTGGTGGGAGAAGTTATCCGATCAAGTACTCATCAGATGGACATGCCAAGTTATCCTTTGCATGGTCGATCGAGCATTAAATACTATTTTTGCTCTAGTGTCATGCACATCCGTAAAAAAACATGAGCCTACTAGGTCTGTTATCCAATCAAGCACTAATGGGATGCGTGTGCCACTTTGCATGTAAGTCAATTCCACCTAGTTGAGGGTGTGTGCAAAGTATTGTGCCCATCGGATATGCTTTGCATTGTCGATCAACCATAAAACACCGTTTTTGCCTTAGTGTCATGCACAACCATGAAAAAACACGGTCCTAAGTGTGTTAATTGAACAAGTACTTATTGGATGGGGGCTCCACTTTTCACGCAAGTTCGTTTCAACTAGGTTGAGATGCATGCAAAGTATTGTCACCATCGGATATGCTTTGCATGGTCGATCACGCATTATACACCATTTTTTCCCTAGTGATATGCACATCTGTAAAAAAACAAGCCCTTAGGTGTGTTATCTGACCAAGTACTTATCGGATGGGTGTGCCTCTTTGAGAACATTTCAATACCACCTAGGTTGAGGTGTATAAAAAGTGTTGTGCCCATCGGATATGCTTTGCATGGTCGATCGAGCATTAAATACTATTTTTGCTCGTGTCATGCACATCCGTAAAAAAAACACGCTGCTAGGTATGTTATCCGATCAAGCACTTATGGGATGGGTGTGCTACTTTGCATGTAATTTGATTCCACCTAGTTGAAGGTGTGTGCAAAGTATTGTGCCCATCCGATATGCTTTGCATTGTCGATCAAGCATAAAACACCGTTTTTGCCTTGGTGTCATGCACAACCATGAAAAAACACGGTCCTAGGTGTGTTATTCAAACTAGTACTTGTCTTATGGGGGCTCTAGTTTGCACGCAAGTCCGTTTCAACTAGGTTGAGGTGTGTGCAAAGTATTGTCACCATCGGATATGATTTGCATGGTCGATCACGCATTATACACCGTTTTTTCCCTAGTGGTATGCACATCCGCAAAAAAACACACCCTTAGGTATGTTATCTAACCAAGTACTTATCGGATGGGTATGCCTCTTTGAAAACATTTTAATACCACCTAGGTTGAGGTATAGGAAAAGTATTATGCCCATCGAGTATGCTTTGCATGGTCGATCGAGCATTAAATACCATGTTTGCCTTAGTGCCATGCACATCCGTAAAAAAACACGTTGCTAGGTGTGTTATTTGATCAAGCACTTATGCGATGGGAATGCCACTTTGCATGTAAGTCAATTCCACCTATTTGAAGGTGTGTGCAAAGTATCGTGCCCATCGGATATGCTTTCCATGGTCGATCGAGCATTAAATACCATTTTTGCCTTAGTGCCATGCACATCCGTAAAAAAACACGCTGCTAGGTGTGTTATCTGATCAAGCACTTATGCGATGGGTGTGCCACTTTGCATGTAAGTCAATTCCACCTTGTTGAAGGTGTGTGCAAAGTATTGTGCCCATCGCATATGCTTTGCATTGTCGATCAAGCATAACACACCGTTTTTGCCTTAGTGTCATGCACAATCATATAAAAACACGGCCATATGTGTGCCAGCTCGGGGCGAAGAGGGAGGTGGGTGGGAGGGAAGCGGGTGGGAGGGAGGGTTGAGAGGGAAGCGGGTGGGAGGGGGGGCTGGCACAGCGGGTGGGAGGGAGGGCTGGGAGGGAAGCGGGTGGGAGGGGGGGCTGGCGGCCGCACTGCCGGGAGGGGGTTGGGTGGGAGGGGTGAGAGGGGTACGAGGAGCGGTTGGCGGCCGCGGTCACCAGCTCGGGGGCGGGGCGAGGAGGGAGGTAGGTGGGAGGGAAGGGCGAAGGGGGTGCGAGGGGGGGCTGGCGACCGTGGCCGCTAGCTCGAGGGCGGGGAGGGGGTTGGGTGGGAGCGGCTGAGAGGGGGGGCAGGGAGGGGGGTGGGTGGGGGTGGTGGGAGGTGTTGAGAGGGGGGGGCTCACGGCCGCCAGCCCGGGGGAAGGGGGGGTGTGGGGAAGAGGGAGGGGGAGAGCTGGGGGGTAGCGAAGGGGGGGGAGGGTGAAGAGGGGGGGGCTAGCGGCCGCAGCCGCCAGCCAAGGGAGGGGTTGGGTGGGAGGAAAGGGGGTGAGAGGAGGGGGGGGTGGGGGGTGGTGGGAGGTGTTGAGAGGGGGGGGGCTAGTGGCCGCGGCCGCCAGCCCGGGGGAAGGGGGTGTGTGGGGAAGAGGGAGGGGGAGGGCTGGGGGTTAGCGAAGGGGGGGGAGGGTGAAGAGGGGGGGGGCTGGCAGCCGCGGCCGCCAGCCCGGGGAGGGGTTGGGTGGGAGGAAAGGGGGTGAGAGGAGGGGGGGGCTAGCGGCCGCGGCTGCCAGCCCGGGGCAAGGGGGGTGGGAAAGGGTGAAGAGGGTCAAGAGGGGTGGGGGCTGGCGGCCGCGGCCGCCAGCCCGGGGAGGGGGTTGGGTGGGAGGAAAGGGGGTGGGAGGGGCTGAGAGGGGGGGCTGGCGGCCACCGCTTCCAGCTCGGGGGCGGGGAGGGGGGTGGGTGGGGGGTGGTGGGAGGGGTGGAGAAAGGGGGGGGGGCTAGCGGCCGTGGCCGCCAGCCCGGGGGAAGGGGGGGTGTCGCGAAGAGCGAGGGGGAGGGCTGGGGGGTCGCGAAGGGGGGGAGTGTGAAGAGGGGGGGGGCTGGCGGCCATGGCCGCCAGCCCAGGGAGGGGGTTGGGTGGGAGGAAAGGGGGTGGGAGGGGCTGGGGGTCGCGAAGGGGGGGGTGGGGAAGGGGGAGCACTGAGAGGGGGAGGGGGAAGGGTGAAGAAGGGGGGAGCGCTGAGAGGGGGAGGGGGCTGGCGGCCGCAGCCGCCAGCCCAGGAAGGGGGTGGGAGGGGTGGGAGGGGTTGAGAGGAGGGGAGGGGGCTGGCGGCCACGGCCGCCAGCCTGGGGAAGGGTGGGTGGGAAAGGGGGGAGGGCTCGACGGGGTCGGGAAGGAGGGGGGGGAGGGTTAAGAGGGCAAGGGGGTGGGAGGGGTTGAGAGGAGGGGAGGGGGCTGGTAGCCGCGGCCGCCAGCCCGGGGGGAAAGGGAGGGAGGGCTCGGGCGGGTCACCAAGGAGGGGGGGGAGGGTTGGGAGGGGGGCAAGGGGGTGGGACAGGCTGAGAGGAGGGGGGGGCTGGCGGCCCAGGGGGAAAGGGAGGGAGGGCTCAGGGGGGTCGCCAAGGAGGGGGGGGGAGGGTTGAGAGGGGGGCAAAGGGGTGGGAGGGGTTGAGAGGAGGGGGGGCTGCTGGCGGCTGCGGCAGCTAGCCCAGGGAAGGGGGAGTGGGGAAGAGGGTGGGAGGGTTGGGGGGGTCGCGAAGGGGGGTGGGGAAAAGGGGGGAGGGTTAAAAGGGGGTAGGGGGAAAAAGGGGTAGGGGAGGAAGGGGTTAGGCGACGGGAGAGGGGGAAGGGTAGCGGGAGTGGAGGGGGAGGGGTCGACTTGGGGATTTTGGCGGAAGGAGGGGGGGAGGGGAAGGGAGGGGTCAAGGGAGGAGTTTTGGCGGTGGAGGGAGGGGAGGGAAGGGGAAGGGAGGAGAGGGCTGGGTCGAGGGATGGATGGAGGGAGGGAGGGAGGGGAGAGGAAGGAGAGAGAGGAGAGAGAGAGGGAGAGGAGAGGACGGAGCAGAAGGAGAGAGAGGGGAGAGGAGGATTTGAATTACTATCACGAGCAAGAACGACAAATAAGATTTGACTTACGAGAAGAATGAAAAGGACTTACGAGAAGAATGAAAAGGACTTACGAGAATAAAAAGGACTTACGAGAATCGAGAAGAATGTTGAAGAAAGTATCAAGAAGAATGTTGAACACAAATTTGAATTCAAAAGGAACGTATGAGAAGAAAGTATAAGAAGAATGTTGAACACAAATTTGAATTCAAATTTATAATGAATTCAAATTTCCCTCTCTTTTTTGAAAATTCAAATTTATGCGTAGGAGGAGTGGGCTAGTTTTAACTCTCTCCTCATTTCATTGAAGCAACCAAGAGCGGAAGAGAAAGGATAAGCGGAGCCTTACTTTTTTCACTTTTTCTAGGTACTTGCATTCTTTTTTATTCGTCTTCTTGTAATTCTTTTTCTTTACTTACAATTCTTTTCAATTAGTTTCTTGTTAAGGTTTTTGAGTTCTATTTCTTAAAATTCGTGTTGTAATTCTTTTTCTTTACTTATAATTCTTTTTCAATTAGTTTATTCTTAAAGTTTTTGAGGAGGGTGGTCTTTTAGAAGGCATGACAATTCTTTTTAAATTAGTTTCTTATTTGAGTTTTTGAGTTCTATTTTCATTAGTTTTTTATTTATATTTGAGTTTGTAAATTTGAGAA
>NC_141597.1:10730150-10745150 GCF_047967505.1 Dipteris shenzhenensis
GTAGGTGGACTCGATATCAAATGGGTAGAAGAGCTTGGTTTCTTCATCAAAAGGAAAAGAGACTCTTTCTACTTATGTCAAAAAGGGAGTTCAATGGTGTTGAAGATCCATGGGATGCTACTTTCTTCAAAAAAGATATGACTTCAAGCCTTGTAGTAGGCATAATAATTCAGCGAAAAGACACCTTTGTGGATATTTTAACAAAGAGTTCAGATCCTGAAGTTGGCGGTATGCATTTTATTGTGTCAAGGAGAGATGCAAAGACCTTTGTGATGCCTCCTCCTCAACCATCAAAGTTTCCAGAGCTGCAAAGGGCATTGGAGACTCTTTCATATACTTGGGAGCAATTTCCTAGTGTGGTGGCAAAAAGGATGCATGCAAAGATAATGTTTGAATACTTTCAGGATGCAGAATATGCTCCTCATATGCAAGAATCTTCACATGAAGGAGATCAAAAAGCTCAGACTTCGATGCAGGGACAAGAAGAATAGGCACACTGTCACAAACCTGTAGAACATGAGCGCAAACTTCTAGAGCCAGAAATGGTGGATGTAACTAAGGATGATGAAAAACAAGCCTTGAGTGGACGAGAATTAGCAAAAATTGAAGAAGATCAAGGTCGATCCACTGCAGTTATGCTAGAAGCTCTTGCTAGCAAACCACGACATGAAATGCAAAAGGCTAGTACTGCAAGAGCCACGGTTCCAAGCAGTAAGAAAAGACATCGTCCCACTATAGAGAAAGATAATGTGGATGAAAAACAGTTAAAAAAAAAGAAAGATGAAGAAGACTCAGAATCCGAGGCTGAAGATGATCAGGATGAACTCACATCAATCAAAAATCTTAATATGCGTCTTAATGAAGCAGTTACAGATGATGATGTGGGATATATCTGGGGTCAAAGGACATGGTTTGTGAATGCCAAAGATGTGGAAGCTGCAGCTCTCTTTACTAATAGCCGAAGCCTTGATATATCCTATGCAATGCAAATATACGAGGCTTTGAGAGATGGTAAGAAACCTGTGGCAAGCAACGTGGTCTTGTGCCCAATAATGTTTTGTCCAACCAAAAATAGTTTTCTGGATCAAATAACATTTACAGGGCCTACACATTTCGAGGAAATCTTCAGTCAATTCTTTAAAAACACTCTAAAAAATATTCCACATGAACAAGGCAAAGAGGCACAAGGAGAGAATATGCTAAAGGAAGTCAAGAAGGAATTTCTCCTTCATTGCAGATTCCAGCCCATTGATGGTCAACATTGGGCTTATGCTTGTAATCAGATCGCAAGGGAAGCAAAGGAGGGCAAAAGACTCACTCCAGAACAATTTGTAAATTTAAGCTCATTCCATTATTATCCTGCAACAATCTGTATATTCAAGCATGAGATCAAGTATTTGATTGAGTCCGAAAGACTTAATCATTATGTCCATGGAAAGCGTAAGATATCCTCAACATCAGAGGTCTTACAGAAGGCAAGGGTGATATGGACAACATTTGGTTCTCCAAATCCTGATTTGAAGCGAAAGGTCACAAAAGCAGACGCCGACACACTCACAAACTTTTATACTTCTTTGAGTGCAGTTGTGCCTAGGGGAACCCAAGAGCGGGAAGAAAGTATGACAAGCCTCAAGGTGGTGAGGGACAGATATGCCGACTACACTTCTATCATATTTCGTCCTGTTGAAGTGTTCAATGAGATGCTTGAAATGTGCATTACTTATGAGCGTGGACAGCTGACCTATGAAGCTCCTTTGTTTATCTCCGGCAAGTCAAAGGTGATGGATAAGAAGGAGTTGATGGCAAGGATGTGGAGGCCTGTAAAATACTTACCTGATAAGTATGCATCCATGGCAGCACAAAAAATTTTAAAGAAAGAATGGTTTTTTGGAAAAAAAGTCAAAGACCACTGCATGGAAGAATGCATCAATGTACAAGTGAGGCGTGATGCAGTGCATAGTGCCATCAAGTATTTGCTGTCAGAGAAACAAATTCCACTTAATCATTGTAACATTGACTATAATGTGGTGAAGCATATAGCTTCTTTGTCAACACCCAAGGTAAAGCTATGGGCAAACAGGTGGATTAAAAAGGATGAAGATGGGTCAGAAATAGTAACCTCTTATATGAGAAAAGAGATCCCACAATAGGTGGTTGCATATGTGGAAAGATTAATCAGCGAGATAAGAATGCCAATAGATATGCACCAAAGCTTTCAATTCAATGTAGAGGTTATGGCAGAGTCTGGAAAGCTTGTCAACTTCAGGGGAGTCTCAGAAGATGACTTCTTCAAGAATGAGCCAGCATGGGATAAACCACAACTATTCTTTATCAATGAAGTTTCTAGCGATGATATCCATAACTTCATTGATAGAATAGTATATACCACCATTAGCAAAGTGGCGATTTGCAACATTGTCATATTTGTTGATAAAAAAGACAAAGAAGCCATGCAGGTTACTCTAGAGCGAGCATATTCATCAGATTTGAAGATCTATAGTGGTGTTTATGCAGCAAAGAGAGGCAAGAGAGAATGTGGCATAGCGATTCAAACTCTTGAATCATTCTTTCTGTGTATGTGGAGTCCCAACCCTGATCACTCCTTACAAAAGAACATAAGAGAGAATTCAAATAATTTGAGATTGATGCTAGAAGAGCAAGATATTCCCAGGTCCATACATTATCACAAAAACAACTATGGAAGTCCTGCAAAAAGTGGGAGTCTCTTGCTTACCATGATGGAGAATTTGCTGCCGGCAGGTTGGGAGGTCACCTTGTGCAGGATGGGATATTTATTTGAGGATCTCCTAAGAAAAGGCAACTCCACCAATATTATTGAAAATAAGCATTTCATGGCCTATTTCCAGCTTCAAGCAGATCTAACCACAGGCTATGAAAAACAGATGGACCACAAGGACACCAATGACATGGATGATTACCTTGAAGATCATAATGTCCCAGTTGTTGATGATGAAAAGATGGACTTACATGACCCGTTCACAGAGAGGTTGGTGGATGAAGACAAACATGATGATGCCTTCTTTGATAATTATGGCTCGGAGGGTTATGAAAAAAGGCCACTATAACAATACTTAGCGGTATGAACTCTCTATTTCTCAACTAAATAAAATTTTTTAAATAAGATTTAAATTTAAAGATAATGAATCTAATCTCTCATATTTGTTTACAGGCAATAGAGGGAGAAGAAATGGATGAAGTCAATACAGAGACACTCCCTTCTACTTCAACAATGCAACCACCTCTAAATTTGATTGAAAAATCAAATTTAGCTGCATTGGATAAAATGGAGAGCTCATTTGAAGTTAGGATCGTTTTGAAACGAGAACCTCAGTATTTAAGCTTTGGTAGAGAGGAGGTTTCAATCCTCTCCAATCCTTTAAAAGAGGTTAATGACAATGTTATCTTGGCCATTATCAGGTAATGTTTATTTATTTATTGCTACTTCAATAAGCTAACATTTGTTTATTTATTCACAGTTCAGTTATATATCAGTTTCCTAGTGCAGAATATGCAAATCAATTCTATGAGCTAATGTTTGTTTATTTCTTGGTGCAGTGTAGTTATTTCTCAGCTTCCTAGTACAGTGCAGCATCGTGTCTACATGCTCGATGCTCTCCTTTCTTCTATTCTTAGCTCTCCTCAAAAGACTATAGAAGATGTTTGTACCTGGTTAAGCCCTTTGAATTTAGATGGGGTGCGAGTCATCTTAATGTCTTATCATGAGGCGTAAGTATCAACTCTAACCTTATTTTTACTATTTCTTTGGCAAGTTTGTGTAAAACAATAATCATTTTTATTTTGTTCGTGTAGCTCACATTGGAGTCTGATCTTCTGGGACCTTGAACTCAACCATTTATGGTTTGTGAATTCAATAGAAGGCTATCATGCCAACTCCCCAAGGTAATTATTCTCTTAATATTTTTGATACTTTCTTATTTTGTATCTTATGATCATGACATATTAATATATTTCATATGTCATGCTGGACAGTGCTGCATATCGGCTTGTATCTGCTGTGAGAACAACCACGGAGCAACAAGATCAAGTAGAATTCAAAAGACGTCTGCCAGTGGAGCAAAAAGATGGACACAGCTGTGGGTGGAGAGTTGCCTACAACTGCATGTTGTTTCTTAGAGAGATTTTTGATTTGGAGTTACCAGTCAAAATGGAATCATATACAGAAGCTGATCTGCTAGCATTTCGGGCTGAGAGTATTCAGCATCTAATTACTACCATTGGGAAACAACATGAAAATATGACTACATTGCAGCATGTATAAAACCTTATCTTTATACTTGTATGCTTGTTCCAGCCTTTAATTGGGATGTGTAAATCTCATAACTTTTTTATATTTTCTTCCAAGAGGAGAAGAGACTGAGTCTAATGAAAGCATGCTATCTTTATACTTTTATGATTATTTAAACCATTAATTTTATTTGGGATGTGTAAATCTCATAACTTGTCTAATGGAAGCATGCTATCTTTATACTTCTATGATTATTTAAACCATTATTTTTATTTGGGATGTGTAAATCTCATAACTTTTTAAATTTTTCATCCAAGAGGAGGAGAGACTCACTCTAATGAAAGCGTGTATGAAACCTTTTTAAATTTTTGCTCCAAGCAGAGGAGAGACTTACACTAATGAAAGCATGTATGAAAGCTTATCTGCTTGTTTAAGCCTTTATTTGGGATGTGTACATCGCATAAATTTTTTATATTTTTATGGCAGAAGGAGGATGTGGAGGACATAGCAAGTGAAGAAGAATACGATGTAGACTACTCCCTCAATAAGATGAGTCATAAAAATATGAATCTATTGGAGCAGATTGGAAGTTCATTCACTGCTATGTTGTTAATTCGACAACAACCTCATTTTTTTGAATTTGGTGAAGAAGAGATTTCAATCCTCTTGAATCCTAAGAATGAGGTTAATGTCAAAGTCATTACAACCATCCTCAGGTTTGATGCAGCCTTTTCCTTGGCTTTATACTTTGCTTATTTTGATTAAACCCAAGAAGCTAATACTTTTTTTTTAAATATAGTAATGTTATAGCAAATTTTCCGCAAAATATACAAAGCGTTTCATATATGCTCGATCCTCGTATTTCGGAAGTGCTTAGCAACAAAGAAGAAACCATAGAGAATGTTTGCAAGTGGTTGAAGCACGTTCCTATGAATGATGCACGAGTTATTTTTACAGCATATTATGAGAAGTAAGCATCAAACCCTACTTGTTTTTTCTATTGCATTGCTAGAATTGTCTCAAACATAGTAATTATTCTTTATTGATAATGCAGCTCACATTGGAGTCTAGTAGTCGTGGACATCCTTGCGAAGAAGTGCTTCTTTGCCAACTCAATGACATCCGTCCATGGCAATGTGTTAGAGTAAGTATAGTCTACACTTGTTGTCACTTCTTGACATGTAGATTGATATGCAATGCACATATTCACTGTTGTTATATGTTTTGATATGCAGATCAGCTCGAATATTAGTAGATGCTATCGACATAGTAATGCGGCAATGTGACTTGGCACAACAAATAGAGTATATAACATGTCAAGTATCACATCAAGAGAATAGCCACATCTATAATTGTGGATGGAGGGTGGGCTACGATTGCAGGCTTTCATGGCTCAGTGCAAATGTAAGTATTCTATTAATCTGTTGTTACTTCTATATTATGTACCTTATGTGATAGACACACTAAGTTTTTTTAATATGTCACGATGAGCAGGTCGATTGAGAAGTTGGTATCTGCTATCAGAGAAATAGGACAGTACAAAGACTTGGTAGACTTCCAAAAGCATTTAGTAGTAGAGCAGGAAGATGGGCATAGTTGTGGGTGGAGAGTTGCCTACAACTGCATGTTGATTTTCAAAGAAATTTTCTCACTTAAGACACAGATCTCATCGGAAGACTCTTTGGAGCTCAAATATTCAGAGGAGGATATACAATTATTTAGGGCTGAAATCATTCGAGACCTAATTGCTGCCATTAGAATACAACGTGCAACTGAAGCAATACCAGAGCTTCCCTTTAAGGAAGAGGAGACCGAGTCTACTATGAAAGCACTGCACACTACAGAAGAAGTAGAGACCCAATGTACACCTACAGCACCACAGCCTCCACTGGAAGCATCAGAAGAGTTGCCACCGCCTCCGCTTGCATTTAAGGAAGAGGATACTGAGTCTACTCCAAAAGCACTACATACTATAGAAGAAGTAGAGACCGAGTGTACATCTACAGCACCACAGCCTCCATTGGAAGCATCCAAAGAGTTGCCACAGTCTCCACTAGAAGCATCACAAGAGTTGTGATGCATGTATGATGTTGTGTTTGTAGTTTTTATTGATTATACACCAATTTGTGACTTATTACTTAAGTGGCATAATCATGATATTTATATAATTTCTTTATGCACACAATTTTATGATATGAATGTGTGATGATGTGATTATTTGGAAATAAATCCTTGTGTGATGAGAATTTTGATATGAATATGTGATGATGTAATATTTGTAATATAATTATTTCATGCACACAATTTTATGATATGAATGTGTGATGATGTGATTATTTGGAAATAAATCCTTGTGTGATGAGAATTTTGATATGAATATGTGATGATGTAATATTTGTAATATATTTCTTCATGCACACAATTTTATGATATGAATGTGTGATGATGTGATTATTTGGAAATAAATCCTTGTGTGATGAGAATTTTATTCAGTTGGACAGTCTCCACTCACGTAAAGTAGAGCATTCGCAATGCTTCTCTCACTTTATTCCAACCCTTATCCTTATCATCTCCACTCACTTAAAGTAGAGCATTCAATCTCCACTCGCTTTATTCCAACCCTTATCCTTATCATAGTGAACACATCGTGCCTCTCAGTTTATTCCAACCCTTATCCTTATCGTAGTGAACACATCGTGCCTTAGTGCACTTGTATTCTTCCATCCTAGTCCTTCCACAAACACTCTCTTATTTCTTACATCCTAGTCCTTCTGAGTATTTTGTATTCTTCTATCCTAGTCCTTCCGCAAACACTCTCAGAGTCTTCTTTCATCCATCCTGATAACCAAGTATTATTCTATCCTAGTTCTTCCACAAACACTCTCTTCTTTCATCCATCCTAGTGCTTCTCATTAACTTGTATTCTTCTATCCTAGTCCTTCTGCAAACACTCTCAGAGTCTTCTTTCATCCATCTTGATAACCAAGTATTCTTCTATCCTAGTTCTTCCACAAACACTCTCTTCTTTCATCCATCCTAGTGCTTCTCATTAACTTGTATTCTTCTTGTATTCTTCTATCCTAGTCCTTCTGCGAACACTCTCAGAGTCTTCTTTCATCCATCTTGATAACCAAGTATTCTTCTATCCTAGTTCTTCTCTGTAGACACTCTCTTCTTTCTTGCATCGTAGTCCATCTCCCTTTCTTTATCATCTCCCCACCCATGGATGTCCTTGGCATTGTCGAAGACGTGGAGTTCGGAATTAACAATCTCAAAGAATGGATTGCTGACCAAGGAGCACAGAGAGAGGCCAGAATTCGACAAGGTTCTCCTTTGACACACATGGAGAGAGAGGAATTTGCTGCACAAAGGCACACAGAGAGGGAGGAGACTCTCAAGATAGCAGACAGTGAAAGACTTCTAAGACATATGATAAAAGCATGACAAGATCTATTAGACTTCTTAAGTAACCTGCGTTATCGCAGCTCTCGTCATGGGCGATTTGATGCGGATGCTGAGAGAACAATAAGAGCCTCTCAGAGAAATTATAAAGAAACAATTTGTGATTGCTTAAACTTCTTCTTCGCATGTAATTATGTTGAGCATACAGCTATGGAGGCAGTGAAAGATTGGGTTGTTGAGAAGATAAGAGAGACCAATGATGAGATCTTCTAGACTTAGATAAGAGAGACTGTATTAAGGTGTTTTTTGACACCATATGGCTTTGTATTAAGGTGTTTTTTGACACCATATGGCTTTGAGTAATATGATCTACTTCTTGTACAAATGTGATGTTAAGATGATGTTAAGAGAGACTGTATTAAGGTGTTTTTTGACACCATATGGTTTTGAGTAATATGATCTACTTCTTTACAAATGTGATGTGCTCTTTTTGAAATGTACTCTAGTTTTCATAACATGTCATGCCATTTTTTCTAATTTGATTTTTTAAAATCTTACTTTTTTGTCTCTTTTAACAATGTGATGTACTCTATTTTTAACATCTCACATCATTTTTTCTAATTTTATTTTTTAAAATCTTCCTTTTTGAATCAATGTTTTGTTTTATAAGAGCCTCTTTTTTTTAAAAGTTTTATCCAAAATTATCTCACAAAATGAATTTGGATAGTGCAAGAGTCCAAAATTAATGAAATAGGTGTTTAATCCTAATCTTGAAGGTATTATCTCTGCTCTCCAAGAAGAAGAAAGGCATATGGAGCTCAGGAAAGGCAATGACACTGTTTATGCTATAAAAGTCCAGAAGGGCAAATATACCCCTTGCAATCACTGTGGAAAGACAAATCACCTTTCAAAGGACTGCTTCAAAATTAATCCATGCAAGCACTGTGGCAAGAACAACCATAATGAGAAGTTTTGCAAAGCCAAAGAAAAGACAGAAAATGCAAATCTACTTTCAGTTGATAAGCCTCCACAAGATGAGGCATCCTTTGAAGATTATGCATTTTAAAACATCTCTATGTATGCTCTAGATCTCTCTTTTTATGTCAAGGTACTCAGCCTGGATAGTCCTCCAAAATGAATGAAAATAAACTATTATGTTTTTTGTGTTTTGTAAACACCTCTGGTCACCTTATGATGTAGGCCATGTGTATGTTTTGTTCCATGGTACCTCCTGCAGACATTGTGTGCATGTACATGCAGAGGAGATAACCATTGGAAGGTCTTTTTATATCCCTTTTTGTTTACCTTACACCCAAGGGAACCCTTGCTAGCATGAGAACCTAGCCATAGATTAATCCTTGACCACCATGAGATGGCATGAGAAACTATGAGACTAGATGTATCCTTGACATAGCGTGAGGCATTTCCTTGAGGGGGGGTTTGATGGGATATCTCAAGGTGTATGCCTCAGGCACACCTTATGTTTCTATGTGTGAGTGCTAGAGGCACAGTTAGGTGCCCACAAGCACAGTTAGGTGGTGGAAAAGCCACATAGGATGATTGAGAGAATCTAGGAGCAGATTGAGGAGATGATTATGGAGCTCTGAAGTCATCAATGATGTCAGTGAGCATGTCTGAGGTGCCTACTTAAGGACCTCACTCTTCTTCATTCTACAAGCAAGTGAGTTTGTGTCCACTCTTTCCTTTCCTTTCAGCTACCAACAAAAATGTACGCATTGTACCTTCCACGTGGCACATACCAAATTAGTTCAAACCAAATCTCGCGTGGATGTATGTCTAGGGTGGCCTAAGAGTCGTGCAAAGTTTCATCCCCAACAGATAAGTCCACACGCGTATTTCGTTAGTACGTGCACAAATTTTCTTAGTCACATTTTTAAAATGTCCTAAAGCACAAAACAAATTACAACATTACTACTAATAAACAATTTTTTGTTTTACAAACACAACAAATCCCATTGAGAAGACATCGGACATCATGTATAAAATAGAATCTAATACAAGGATGTGTATGAACATGTATACAGCCATCAGAGTGAAATACAAAATATGAGTCCATGAAAATTACAATGGTACGGTCACACAGTGAGCCTATACGTATCGAATACAAAAATGTGTAATCAACTAGTGATACCCAATAAAAATCAATCTGATCAACTGATGATCCCAAAAAATATGATATGTAATGTGCTACTCCTCAGGATCAGCTCTCATGCCAAAAGTTGCAAGTATGCTCTCGTGATCCGCCACTGCAAGGCGCCATCGTGGAGTGGATGTCGCCTTGCGAGTGCGAACACAACTCAAAGTAATCTTGATCCCAACAACAAGATGAGAATACATGTATGCCTCCTGATCCGCCATATACTCCTGGAACTCAATATAGCAACCACGCCTCTATATTTGCTAAAAATAGTGGCCACCTATGATCATGCTATGAGCATTGAAGTGCATCCCATGCCCATCCACTGTATCCTCATTCAGCACACTCTTCAGCATAGAGCATCGCAACAAGTAATAATCCACACCCTCCTCATTGCCCTTCGAAGCAATAACCGCGAAGATATCACCAATACGCAAAATATCTGTAAACTGGTCATAATCTTTAGAGGAACTGAATCCCGCATCCTGATCATCATGTATCTCCTCTCAAGGCTAGAAGGGAGAAAGCACTCGCCGTACCCATGGATCGGCCCATGGTATCATGGAGCACCCTCCCCAATCATCATCAATGCATGCAGAGCAAAAACATGCAAACCGTCGAGAAAAGATCGCAGGGTGAGACTCACCTACACTCTTGATGGAATGGAAATCAAGAGTGCCAGGCACAGAACGACAATCAAAAGGCCTAGACCAATCAAGACTCCCAATGTCCACGCACCAAAAATACCGGCTCACCACCCTATCGTCATGCGACTGAAATGAGGAGATAGCACTAGTGGTGGCTGCACCACTGCACCACATCATGTGCATCCTTGAAGCGATCGGCACTGTGACGCAACTGGTATCGATGCAAAGCACGCTTCACACAAGCACCTGCACCATCGTGCTCTCCCTGACCATGCCCTATCTCGAAGTAGCTCCATGTGATCAGAATGCCTGCCTCATGGTGCCATCTGCAGAACCAATAAAACTGTCTAGCGGATTTGAACTGACCACCGCAGCCGTCTGACCAGATCCAGCACCGCTGCCATGTGACACCATGATCCCTCAAGAAACTATCATGCAAAGTGAAGCAATGCTGCACAAAATGGGCATCATGCGATCGATCATCACTAATGTAGAAGTGATACTCTTGCACAATGACACGTGAGTCCATGGTGCTATCAATGCCATCCACATGAGCCTGTGCATGATGATAGCTAATAAGCACAAATATAGCAACCTGCAATATGGCATTGAAAAAAAATATGACTATTGAAATAATTCAATATAATGAGGCAGGGAAAAAATCAATACTCAATCACACGTCACCTATTCCGAGAAATAATACTCCGATTAGATCTCATGCTGTGGTGCAAAGGTGTAATTATTTGCAAAGTCCACCACTGAGACAACCACCCCTGTAGGAAATGTCCTCAAACATGCACGGAACTAACGATCCTCCCATTTCGCAGTGTGCGAGTGGCGTATGTAGCGGTACAGCTTCCCTCAAAAACTGTCAATGAATACAACACGTGGTGTCTCCTTCCCCATAAGTTGCAACCTCCTCGACTGTGCACCACCATCTAATGTCAAGGTACTATACTCATACTGCTGCCAATGAACCATCTGCACATCACAAGTATCTAGTGCAACTCGTGGCACTCTAGCAAAGTCACCACACAAAGTACACATGCCTTCCACACAATCAAGGGAGTGGAATAAAGCATCACCATCTCGTGTACACAATATGGAATGAATGAAGTCACGAGGGCTATAGGAACCACTCCCCTATGACCATCAAGGGAACGGAATACGTCATACATCAATCGAAAATCCGCATGGTAGTGACAACAGCATGTGTCACACTCCTGAGAGCATCGCACAAACCATGGCTTGCATCGCTCAAATGACCTCTACCCAATCTTGAACTCCGGGTGCGCCTCTACAAACTGAGTGTACAACTCAGTCTGGGTACACTCCAAAAAACATGCACCATGCTCAATGTACACACCACGTGACACCCTCTTCCGCAATGCCTTCTTGAACACCGGGGATGCCCTGGAATGCTCATCCCAAAACTGTTGTATGAAGGACCTAGTGGAATCATCCAACAATCACTGCGAGGTGCACGACCACTCGAAGCCCAAAGAGCATCAGTATCACTATCCTCTAGACTCTGCCTCCTAATGATGCCTGCTCGCAATGTGCGTGGTGCAATCTGAAGAAGACGTGAAGCGGTACACACATGGCCTATCATAAGAGGTCTACTAATGGCAGCCACAATAGCATGATGTGCTACCAAGGCATCACTAGAGTTCCTATGCTTAATAGAAGCATAGGAACATCGAACACTGCTAAGGACCTCACTAGATACAACCCTATCTCTACGTGCACCAAGACCAGCAAGCCTCCTACACTCTACCAAGTCAGGGTTATCAATCAGGGATGTGAGAAGAGAAGACTGTGAAGTTGGCATGAGGTCACAAAAAAAAGACTGCACAATCTTGCTAGTACGATGACGGATAGTGGACTTCGGCAAGTCACGTCGTGAAGCAACACTGCTGCTACAAGGTGGGGCAAGGGGATCAATGGGAGATGGTAGGGTGGACAGGGGAAGGGAGGCACCAAGGGGAGCAGGGGGAGGGGGAGGGGGAGGGGGAGGGGGAGGGGGGAGGGTGGAGGGGAAGAGGTAGAGGTGGAGGCCAAAATGTAGGTGGCTAGGGGAAGGGCGGAGGCTAGAGGTAGGGGAGTGGATGAGGATGGGGGGACAATGGAGGTGGGGGTGGGGGTGGGGGTGGAGGTGGGGGTGGAGGTGGGATGTAGAGATAGAGGTGGAGGTGGATCAGTGGTGGCAACACGAGCTCGAGCTCCAGAGGCTCTCTTGCACTCACGAGCCTTCCGCTTGCGCTCCTCGTCAATGAGATTTGGGGGGGGGTTCCTACATCTTTGACTCTACTAGCTCTACAGCTTTGAGAACCCATTCTCAATGAAAGTAGGATGGAAGGTGTGACAAAGCGATGAGGAGGCAAGAATGGCTAAGAATGGGTGAAATGAACCAAAACATGGTGTCTTATAGAGAGCCTCAACTCATCCACTAGATTGCTCTTCATTATTATTGGTGGAGAGGTGCTAAGATTGAAACTAATTGGCTAAGTTTTGTACCTTCAAATACCTCGATCGAGGTATGCTATGCCCAGATCATATACCTTGATCAGATCATATACCTCGATCGAGGTATTCAATGCATTACGCATGTATAAACCTCGATCGAGGTACCCCTCGGTCATCCTCCATCATATACCTCGATCGAGGTATTGTATGCCTCACATAGGTCATATACCTCGATCGAGGTATTCTATGCCTTGCACATTGTGATGTGTATACATGTGGCTGATGTGGCACCATGCATGGTCATGATGTGGCAATATAGTCTCTTCCATGACATGGAAAGGTGATGTGGCATGATGAGTTGGCATTCATGAGGTGGTAGATTGACATGGCAAATTGAGGTGGAGGGATTGGTGACGTGGCAAGGTTGAGGAGGTATGCCAAGGTATGATGACATGGCTCATGATGTGGAATGATGAGGTGGCACATGTGGCAGCACGTGTGGTATGCTTTACATAGTAGATTGAGTATTAAATACCCTTGGTGTCATGTACAACTGTCAAAAAACACGATCCTAGGATGGGGATGCAACTTTGCACACAAGTCAATACTGCCTAGGTTGCGGAACGTGCAAAGTCTTGTGTCCATTGGATATGCTTTGCATAGTCGATCGCACATTATACACCATTTTGTTCCTAGTGTTATGCACAATTGTCATAAAATACGTTTGGAGGTGTGTTATCCGAACAAGTACTTATGGGATGGGTGCACCAATTTGTATGCAAGTCAATACAACCTAGGTTGAGGCATGTACAAAGTTTTGTGCCCATCGGAGAAATGTAGATGCGATAATATTAGAAAATTCTCGGTATGTGTATATGTGTGTGTGTGTGGCAAACAATTTTGATACAACAAAGTAAACACCTAGTGCACAAATTATGCACTTCATACCTTGAGTAAATAAGCTTGTTGATGAGGATAAATATGCCCTTGAATAAAAGCACAATTGTCGTATGACCACAATAGGATCGCTTTGACACCTGTGATTTTGCCCACATGTAAGTTTGCAAATAGTATAAAAAATCATATAATAACATGTTAATAGTTTGCAAATGGGAAGTGGAAGTGGGAGTGAGGAGGGAGGAGTGGAATGGGAGAGGGAAGTAATAGGGGTGTATGATAATAAGTATAAAAAATAGTATAATAATATATTAATAGTTTTCAAATGGCAAGTGAGTAATGGGAAGTGGAAGTGAGAGTGGGGAGGGAAGAATGGAATGGGAGAGGGGAAGGTAATAGGGGAGTAGGATAATAAGGGAGTGAAATGAGTGAGGGGAGTTAATAGGGGATGAAAAAGAGGAGGGTGAGATGGGGAAATATGGGATTTTGGGAAATGGGAGGAGTATGGGACGTGGTGGAAATGTGGGATGGGAGTGGTGGCAATGGGAGAGGAAGAAGAAATGGATGGGGGGAGGGCTAATGGAAGATTGGGATGAGGGATGGGGGTCCAATGGGAGAGGGGGAGTAATGGGAGGCAATGGGAGAGGGGATAAATAAAAAGCCAATAGGAGAGAGGGGAGGAATGGAAAGCCAATAGGAGAGGAGGAAAACCTAATTTTTCTTATATATAGTCTTTCTTCTTCATTCATTCTCCCCTCATTTCATTCATTGAAGCAAGAAAGCAAGGACGATCAAGAAAGCAAGGCAAGAAGAGCAAGAAAGCAAGAAAGAGCAAACTTACAAACTTTTTCCAGGTACTTGCAAATTTTTTTGTTTAATTCTTAATCTAGATTTTTTTTTAAAAATTTGAAGAGAGAGGAACTAGAGAGAGAGAGGTTCCTGGCGACTGCCAGGAGGGGAGGAGAAGGAGAGGATGGAGGGGGGGGGAGGGGAGGGAGGGGCGGGGGCAGGGTCGAGGGGGGAGGGGGGGGAGGGGAGCCGAGTAGGGAGGGGGGGGAGGGAGGGGCAAGGGCGAGGGCGGGGTCGAGGGAGGGAGGGAGGGGGGGTTCTGGCGGGGTCGAGGGAGGTAGGGAGGGGGGGGAGGGAGGGGCGTTGGCAAGGGC
>NC_141597.1:10755150-10785150 GCF_047967505.1 Dipteris shenzhenensis
GTCGATTCTTTAAAGACACTCTTAAAAGTATTCCACATGAACATGGTGAAGAGGCACAAGGTGAGAATATGCTAAAGGAAGCAAAGAAGGAATTCCTCCTTCATTGCAGATTCTAGCCCATCGATGGTCAACATTGGGCTTATGCTTGTAATCAGATCGCAAAGGAAGCAAAAGAGGTCAAAAGACTCACTTCAGAACAATTTGCAAAGATAAGTTCATTCCATTATTATCCTACAACAATCTGTATATTCAAGCATGAGATCAAGTATTTGATTGAGTCCGAAAGACTTAATCATTATGTCCATGGAAAGCGTAAGATATCCTCAACATCAGAGGTCTTACAGAAGGCAAGGGTTATATGGACAACATTTGGTTCTCCAAATCTTGATTTGAAGTGAAAGGTCACAAAAGCAGACGCCGACACACTCACGAACTTCTATACTTCTTTGAGTGCAGTTGTGCCTAGGGGAACTCAAGAGTAAGAAGAAAGTATGACAAGCCTCAAGGTGGTGAGGGACAGATATGCTGACTACACTTCTATCATATTTTGTCCTGTTGAAGTGTTCAATGAGATGCTTGAAACGAGCATTGCTTGTGAGCGTGGACAGTTGACCTATGAAGCTCCTTTCTTTATCTCCGGAAAGTCAAAGGTAATGGATAAGAAGGAGTTGACGGCAAGGATGTGGAGGCCTATAAAGTACTTACCTGACAAGTATGCATCCATGGCAGCACAAAAAATTTTAAAGAAAGAATGGTTTTTTGGAAAAAAAGACAAAGACCACTGCATGGAAGAATGCATCAATGTACAGGTGAGGCATGATGAAGTGCATAGTGCCATTAAGTATTTGCTGTTAGAGAAACAAATTCCACTTACTCATTATAACATTGACTATAATGTGGTAAAGCATATAGCTTCTTTGTCAACACCCAAGGTAAAGCTATGGGCAAACAGGTGGATTAAAAAGGATGAAGATGGGTCAGAAATAGTAACCTCTTATATGAGAAAAGAAATCCCACAACAGGTGGTTGCATATGTGGAAAGATTAATCAGCGAGATAAGGATGCCGACAGATATGCACCAAAGCTTTCAATTCAATGTAGAGGTTATGGCAGAGTCTGGAAAGCTTGTGAACTTCAGGGGAGTCTCAGAAGATGACTTCTTCAAGAATGAGTCAGCATGGGATAAGCCACAACTATTCTTTATCAATGAAGTTTCTAGCGATGATATCCATAACTTCATTGATAGAATAGTACATACCACCATTAGCAAAGTGGCAATTTGCAACATTGTCATTTTTATTGATAAAAAAGACAAAGAATCCATGTAGGTTACTCTAGAGCGAGCATATTCATCAGATTTGAAGATCTATAGTGGTGTTTACGAAGCAAAGAGAGGCAAGAGAGAATGTGGCATAGCGATTCAATCTCTTGAATCATTCTTTTTGTGTATGCGGAGTCCCAGCCCTGATCACTCCTTACAAAAGAACATAAGAGGGAATTCAAATAATTTGAGATTGATGCTAGAAGAGGAAGATATTCCCAGGTCCATACATTATCAAAAAAACAACCATGGAAGTCCTGCAAAAAGTGGGAGTCTCTTACTTACCATGATGGAGAATTTGCTACCGGCAGGTTGGGAGGTCACCTTGTGCAGGATGGGATATTTATTTGAGGATCTCCTCAGAAAAGGCAACTCCACAAATATTATTGAAAATAAGCATTTCATGGCTTATTTTCACCTTCAAGCAAATCTAACCACAGGCCACAAAAAAGAGATAGACCACAAGGACACTGATGACATGGATGATTACCTTGAAGATCATAATGTCCCAGTTGATGATGATGAAAAGATGGACTTACATGACTCGTTCACAGAGAGGTTGGTGGATGAAGACAAACATGATGATGCCTTCTTTGATCATTATGGCTCACAGGGTTATGAGAAAAGGCCACTATGACAATACTTAGCGGTATGAACTCTCTATTTCTCAACTAAATACAATTTTTTAAATAAGATTTAAATTTAAAGATAATGAATCTAATCTCTCATATTTGTATACAGGCAATAGAGGGAGAAGAAATGGATGAATTCAATATGGAGGCACTCCCTTCTACTTCAACAATGCAACCACCTCTAAAATTGATTGAAGAATCCCATGAGCACAAGAGCTTTAAAGACACCATGGAAAAGCAGAATGACCCCAAACATAGAATACAAGCTATGACAGAGACCCATTCTCCAAATTTAGCTGCATTAGATAAAATGGAGAGCTCATTTGAAGTTAGGATCGTTTTGAAACGAGAACCTCAGTATTTGAGCTTTGGTAGAGAGGAGGTTTCAATCCTCTCCAATCCTTTAAAAGAGGTTAATGACAATGTTATCTTGGCCATTCTCAGGTAACATTTGTTTATTTGTTGCTACTTCAATGAGCTAACATTTGTTTATTTATTTACAGTGTAGTTATATATCAGTTTCCTAGTGCAGAATGCAAATCAATTCTATGAGCTAACGTTTGTTTATTTCTTGGTGCAGTGTAGTTATTTCTCAGCTTCCTAATGTAGTGCAACATCGTGTCTACATGCTCGATGCTCTCCTTTCTTCTATTCTTAGCTCTCCTCAAAAGACTATAGAAGATGTTTATACCTGGTTAAGCCCTTTGAATTTAGATGGTGTGTGAGTCATCTTTATGCCTTATCATGAGGCGTAAGTATCAACTCTAACCTTATTTTTACTATTTCTTTGGCAAGTTTGTGTAAAACAATAATCATTTTTATTTTGGTCGTGTAGCTCACATTGGAGTCTGATCGTCTAGGACCTTGAACTCAACTGTTTGTGGTTTGTGAATTCAATGGAAGGCTATCATGCCAACTCCCCAAGGTAATTATTCTCTTAATATTTTTGATACTTTCTTATTTTGTATCTTATGATCATGACATATTAATATATTTAATATGTCATGATGGACAGTGCTGCATATCGGCTAGTATTTGCTGTCAAAACAACCACGGAGCAACAAGACCAAGTAGAATTCAAAAGACATCTGCCAGTGGAGCAGAAAGATGGGCACAGCTGTGCGTGGAGAGTTGCCTACAACTGCATGTTGTTTCTTAGAGAGATTTTTTATTTGGATTTACCAGTCAAAATGGAATCATATACAGAAGCTGATCTGCTAGCATTTCGGGCTGAGAGTATTCAGGATCTAATTGCTACCATTGGGAAACAACCTGAAAATATGACTACATTGCAGCATGTATAAAACCTTATCTTTATACTTGTATGCTTGTTCAAGCCTTTAATTGGGATGTGTAAATCTCATAACTTTTTTATATTTTCCTCCAAGAGGAGAAGAGACTGAGTCTAATGAAAGCATGCTACCTTTATACTTCTATGATTATTTAAACCTTTATTTTTATTTGGGATGTGTAAATCTCATAACTTTTTAAATTTTTCCTCCAAGAGGAGGAGAGACTCACTCTAATGAAAGCATGTATGAAACCTTACTTTTTTAATTTTTGCTCCAAGCTGAGGAGAGACTCACTCTAATGAAAGCATGTATGAAACCTTATCTGCTTGTTTAAGCCTTTATTTGGGATGTGTACATCGCATAACTTTTTTATATTTTTATAGCATAAGGAGGATGTAGAAGAGATAGCAAGTGAAGAAGAATATGATGTAGACTACTCTCTCAATAAGATGAGTCATGAAAATATGAATCTATTGGAGCAGATTGGAAGTTCATTCACTGCTATGTTGTTAATTCGACAATAACCTCATTTTTTTAAATTTGGTAAAGAAGAGATTTCAATCGTCTTGAATCCTAAGAAAGAGGTTAATGTCAAAGTCATTACAACCATCCTCAGGTTTGATGCAGCCTTTTCCTTGGCTTTACACTTTGCTTATTTTGATTAAACGCAATAAGCTAATACTTTTTTTCTTAATATAGTAATGTTATAGCAAATTATCCACAAAATATACAAAGCGTTTCATATATGCTCGATCCTCGTATTTCAAAAGTGCTTAGCAACAAAGAAGAAACCATAGAGGATGTTTGCAAGTGATTGAAGCACGTTCCTATGAATGATGCATGAGTTATTTTTACAGCATATTATGAGAAGTAAGCATCAAACCCTACTTGTTTTTTCTATTGCATTGCTAGAATTGTCTCAAACATAGTATTTATTCTTTATTGATAATGCAGCTCACATTGGGGTCTGGTAGTCGTGGACATCTTTGCGAAGAAGTGCTTCTTTGCCAACTCAGTGACATCCGTCCATGGCACTGTGTTAGAGTAAGAATAGACTACACTTGTTGTCACTTCTTGACATGTAGATTGATATGCAATGCACATATTCACTGTTGTTATATGTTTTGATGTGCAGATCAGCTCAAAAGTTAGTAGGTGCTATCGACATAGTAATGCGGCAATGTGACTTGGCACAACAAATAGAGTATATAACATGTCAGGTATCACATCAAGAGAATAGCCACATCTATAATTGTGGATGGAGGGTGGGCTACAATTGCTTTTTGGTACTTGGTCAAATTTTTGAGATACAAAATGACACAACACTATCAACATATACGGATTTGCATCTCTATGCATTTATAACATGTACCATTCGAGCAATCATTAAGGGTGACATTATGGACCCTCCCACAAGGCAAATAGATGATAATGGCTCAGAGGAGTGCGAAATGAATGCCGTCAAAGAGTCAAAGGGGATAGAAGACCTCAACTCTACAAACATGGCTTCATTGGAAGAATTGGAAAGCTCTTTTAATGTTAGGGTTATGATTCAACATAGACTCAGTATCTTGAATTTGGGGGAGAGGAGATTTCAATCCTCTCTAGAGCTTCAAATGAGGTCAATAACAACGTTATGATGGCCATTCTCAGGTTTGATACAAACTTTTTCTCTGCTTGATAATTCAATATTATTTTGATTAGATCTAATAAGTTAATATTCATTTATTTGTTGGTGCAGTATAGTTATCTCACGATTTGGTAGAGCCGTACAAAACCGTGTGTATATGTTGGATTCCCTCCTTTCTCCTATACTTAGTGATAACAGAAAGACGATAGCCGATGTTTGTAAATGGTTACAACCTTTATATTTACATGGCGTGCGAGTCCTATTTATGGCATATCAGGAGATGTAAGTATCATGGCAACCTTTATTTTCATCTTATACTAACAACATTGTGTTAAATAATAATAGTTCTTAATTATTCGTGTAGGGAACATTGGAGTCTGATGGTTTGGGACCTTGTTACTTCTGTATTATGTACCTTATGTAATAGACACACTAAGTTTTTTTAATATGTCATGATGAGCAGGTCGATTGAGAAGTTGGTATCTGCTATCAGAGAAACAGGACAGTACAAAGACTTGGTAGACTTCCAAAAGCATTTAGTAGTAGAGCAAGAAGATGGGCATAGTTGTGGGTGGAGAGTTGCCTACAATTGCATGTTGATTTTTAAAGAAATTTTCTCACTTAAGACACAGATCTCATTGGAAGACTCTTTGGAGCTCAAATATTCAGAGGAGGATATACAATTGTTTAGGGCTGAAATCATTCGAGACCTACTTACTGCCATTAGAATAGAACGTGCAATTGAAGCAATATCAGAGCTTGCATTTAAGGAAGAGGAGACTGAGTCTACTGTGAAAGCACTGCACACTACAGAAGTAGAGACTCAGTGTACACCTACAGCACCACAGTCTCCACTGGAAGCATCAAAAGAGTTGCCACAGCCTCCGCTTGCATTTAAGGAAGAGGATATTGAGTCTACTCCGAAAGCACTACATACTACAGAAGAAGTATAGACTAAGTGTACATCTAGAGCACCACAGCCTCCATTGGAAGCATCGGAAGAGTTGCCACAGTCTCCACTAGAAGCATCAGAAGAGTTGTGATGCATGTATGATGTTGTATTTGTAGTTTTTGTTGATTATACACCAATTTGTGACTTATTACTTAAGTGGCATTTACTGATGATATTTATATAATTATTTCATCCACACAATTTTATGATATGAATGTGTGATGATGTGATTATTTGGAAATAAATCCTTGTGTGATGAGAATTTTGATATGAATATGTGATGATGTAATATTTGTAATATATTTCACTTGCAAGTATTAATTCCCAATGCTCCACTCACTTAAAGTATAGCATTCCCAATGCTCTACAAAATTTTATTCAGTTGGACAGTCTCCACTCACTTAAAGTAGAGCATTCCCAATGCTTCTCTCACTTTATTCCAACCCTTATCCTTATCATAGCGAACACATCATACCTTAGTGCACTTGTATTCTTCCATCCTAGTCCTTCCACAAACGCTCTCTTATTTCTTACATCCTAGTCCTTCTGATTAACTTGTATTCGTCTTTCACTTTACATCTTCCCTCACTTTCTATCCCTTCAAGACACTCTCTTATTTCTTACATCCTAGTCCTTCTAGTTTACTTGTATTCGTCTTTCACTTTATGTCTTTCCTCACTTTCTATTGCTCTCTCTCTCTCTCTCACTTGTAATATATTTCACTCGCAAGTATCAATTCCCAATGCTCCACTCACTTAAAGTACAGCATTCCCAATGCTCTACAAAAATTTATTTAGTTGGGCAATCTCCACTCACTTAAAGTAGAGCATTACCAATGCTTCTCTCACTTTATTCCAACCCTTATCCTTATCATAGTGAACACATCATGCCTTAGTGCACTTGTATTCTTCCATCCTAGTCCTTCCACAAACACTCTCTTATTTCTAACATCCTAGTCCTTCTCAGTAACTTTTATTCTTCTATCCTAGTCCTTCCACAAACACTCTCTTCTTTCATCCATCCTAGTAACTTGTATTCTCCTATCCTAGTTCTTCCACAAACACTCTTGTCTTTCATCCATCCTAATGCTTCTCATTAACTTGTATTCTTGCATCCTAGTCCTTCCACAAATACTCTCTTCTTTCTTCCATCGTAGTCCATCTCCCTTTCTTTATCATCTCCCCACCCATGGATGTCCTTGGCATTGTCGAAGATGTGGATTTCGGAATTAACAGTCTCAAAGAATGGATTGCTGACCAAGGAGCACAGAGAGAGGCTAGAATTTGACAAGGTACGCAGAGAGGGTGGAGACTCTCAAGATAGCAGAGAGTGAAAGACTTTTAAGATGTATGATAAAAGCATGACAAGATCTCTTAGACTTCTTAAGTAGCCTTTGTTATCGTAGCTCTCATCATGGGCGATTTGATGCGGATGCTGAGAGAACAATAAGAGCCTCACATAGAAATTATAAAGAAACAATTTGTGATTGCTTAAATTTCTTCTTTGAATGTAATAATGTTGAGGATACAGCTGTGGAGGCAGTGAAAGATTGGGTTATTGAGAAGATAAGAGAGACCAATGATGAGATCTTCTAGACTTTGGGTGATTAAGAAGATAAGAGAGACTGTATTAAGGTGTTTTGTGACACCATATGGCTTTGAGTTATATGATCTACTTCTTGTACAAATGTGATGTGCTATTTTTGAAATGTACTCTAGTTTTAATAACATGTCATGCCATTTTTTCTAATTTGATTTTTTAAAATCTTACTTTTTGTCTCTTTTAACAATGTGATGTCCTCTATTTTTAATGTACTCTAGTTTTAATAACATCTCACGTCATTTTTTCTAATTTGATTTTTTAAAATCTTCCTTTTTGACTCAATGTTTTGTTTTATAAGAGCCTCTTTTTTTAAAATGTTTTATCCAAAATTCTCTCACAAAACGAATTTGGACAGTGCACAAGTCCACCCAAAATTAATGAAATAGGTGTTATACTAAAGGTCAATTTGAAGATTACTCTCACACATCTTTGTGGATGATCACTCACCCACCCCACACACAGATACATTTTAAGACACACCCACATACATTGCAAATCGATCTTGGGTCGATTTAAAACAAACACAGACACATAAACTTATTCTATGACACGTCCACACGAACTACAAATCAACCTTGGGTCAATTTGAGAAGTGATAGCATAGCGTGCTTCACTCAATGGAGCTTCGCAAATCAACCTTAGGTCGGTTTGCATCTCGTAGATATTGATGATCACACACACACACAAATAGATTTCATGACATTATGCACATACATACAAAAATATTTGAAGACACACCCATACACACTACAAATCGACCTTGGGTTGATTTGGTTGATTTGAGAACCATAGGTACATCATCGCCAACATCTATATCTACCTTTCGAACAATAGGAATGGCATTTTTCTTCTTTTTCTTCTTTGACACTCAAGGGATAGCATAGGGTGCTAAATGTAATGGCCATGCTTTGCAAATCGAACTTAGGTCGATTTAATGATCAGTCACACACACCTAGATGGATGGTCACTTGCACACACACATAAACACGTTCTAAGACATACCTACACACTATAAATCGACCTTGGGTCAATTTGAGAAACATATGGATCGATTTAAGAAACATATCCTAAGGTGCACACACACACACACACACACACTCAAATAAAAAAATTCTAAGACACACCCAGAAATAGTGCATATCAACCTTGTGTCGATTTCAGAATTGAACGCATAGGATGTTTGACACAATAGCCAAGCTTTGCAAATCGACCTTTGTTCGATTTCATAATCTCTCTCTCTCTCTCTCTCTCTCTCTCTCTCTCTCTCTCTCTCTCTCTCTCTCTCTCTCATGCATGCACACATGCACACATGCGCACACACACACACATGTGCACACACACACACACACACACACACACACACAAATGAGCACATTCTAGGACACCAACCCACATAGCAAATTAAGCTTGTGTTAATTTGAGAAAGAGATTTTCACACACACACACACACATTCTAACATACCCCACAAACACTACAAATCAACATTGGATTGATTTGAGAAGTGATGGCATAGTGCATTGAACACAATGGCCATGCTTGCAAATCAACTTTTGTCAATTTCACTCACATATACCTATGTGGATGGTCAATTATACACACATAAACACATTCTAAAGATACACCCATACACAAAACCACATTCTAAGACACCCATACACATTGAAAATTAACCTTGGATCTCAAGCTAAGAAGTGATAGCATAGGGTGTTGAAATATTGGCCAAATTTTTACAAATCAACCTTAGACTGATTTATGATCACGCACACACACAAACATATTCTAAGACTTGTTTTGAGTTTTCATTACAGATGTTACAAACACATTCCAAGACATCCACAAATATTACAAGTCGACCTTTGGTCGATTTGAGAAGTGATATGTGTAGGGTGATCAATACAATGGCTAGGCTTTGCAAATTGACATTAGGTCACTTTCATGTCACTGACGCTCACCTATGTGGATTATCACTCACATACATACGGAAACACACAAACACATTCTAAGACACAGACACACACAAAAAATTGACGGGTCAATTTGAGAAATAGATTTGAAAACACACACACACAAACACACTCCAAACACATTATAAGACACACCCATAAACATGGAAATGGACTTTATTTGTGAAGGGATAGCATAGGGATTTAAAAACTCCTTTTGTTGGACACATGTGCTATGCTTACATATTTATGAGTAACCCGCCTGTGAGCATAACTCATTAAACTATGATGTGAATGATGCAAATCTCTACAAGTAGAAGAGGAGTTTGAGAAGATTTAGATTACTACTTTAAAACAAATTATTCAATGTAATAATCTATATGGGGTTCATCGCATACAATGGAAACTCTTAGGATTTACAAATGAGCCATCATTTGAGGCTTGAATAAAATACTGCTATGCAACATTGATAATAACATCTCTGAAAATAGATGTTATAACAGTGTTACAGAATTTTTTTGCCACGCAATGGCTAGATAGAGTTTCTACACATTCTTCTTTCACACTTTACCACACGGGCATATAGTCACATACTTTGAGTTGCAATTTTAAGTGTAGAATTTCATTTCTAGAAGAGGTAGCAAATAAGAAGTTTCCCATCTTCATGGTTTGGGGACAGTAAAATTCTTATAAAAGACAAAATTCCGTGTTCTCACTATGTTATTCAAACCAAACAAGCAAAATGTAGAAGCATTATTCAAGACACTTTATAGCATGTGGAAATATCTATAAGGGAAATATGATATGTCAAACATTATCTTCATAGGTGATGCCCATATAAGTGTTATGTAAATCCTCTAGGAAGTTGTTTCTTCCTAGAGCTATTTACTCTTCAGAGTCAAGAAAACATTGAACTCATAGAAAAATTATTGCCTTATCTCCTTGAATAGAGACAAGTTTAAGATATCCAATCAATGATCATAGTAGATCCTTTTGGTAAAGCACCAGTGGTACAAGGTCATGTCTTGTATGGATACTTTGAGAATGTTATCAAGCATTTTCAGAATTTATGGAGCTCTATTCCTTCTCCAAATATATTTTGGGGAGAGGATTGCTCTTCCTTAGACAAGGAGAAGAAACCATCGAATTTTTCAAAGCATTATAAAGGACAACACTTGAAGGAGATAATAAGGAAACTTGCATCACTAAGGAAATTGTTTGCAAAACAACATGATACATTACGATCAATGTGCAATGTGAATTCAATGAGTGATATGCAGGCAATCTTAAGGAGTCAATAACTTAGATTCTTTGATTGATCTATATTATGGGAAGAACTTCAAGAGTTTACCTTTGACCTTTGGAAGATTGGAAAAAACAACATGGCAATAAGAGAATAAGTAAGAAATGATACCATTTGTCCAACTAAATTATACATGTCTAATTTCTCTATTAGGGATGCTACTTTACAAGTTTTTCTAATTTGCAATGACTTGGCATCAAGTTTTATATTAGCATAGCAATGAAAATAATAAAATGTTTATAAGCTTCAAAAGACTGCTAAATATAATTCTTTAATCAAATTTTTGGGTTGTTTGTTTACCTCAGGGGGGTCACTATGTATAAACCCTCTATATCACGTGCGTTCAAGGCCTATATTTAAAATCTCTTATCTATAAATTTTTTCATTAATAAAATGTACCCCTTTTCTATACAAATCTGTAAATTTTTTCCAAAACTATTTTAAATAGTCTCTTATGTATATTTATTTCTGTAAATTTTAGAAATAAAAAATATCCTTCTGTTGAATTCACGTGATAGGGTTACATATGATGAGTGACCCCCTCGAGTTTGTTTACTAATAACCAAACATTCATATTTTCATGCCATTCAAAGTTAATGCTCAAAGAAATGAGGAAAATGCTCGAAGGAGTCAACAAAATGAGTCTCTGGGAAAATGCCAAGAATACCTTCAATACATTTGGATCCAAGCAAGTCCCAAATCTCGCTAGTGAATTGTGCAATACCCATTGGAACAATTTAAATTCAAGAGGCATATATAATCATTACAAGACTCTACATTTATAGGTATGGAAACAGGACTATTTGTCCATTTTGAGGTGCAATAGGGTGTTGATTTGTTCCATACTATGGAATATGACGTGACTTCTATACATGGAAAGATTTGGTACAACAAAATCCACGGCTAAATAAGTACTCGCATTGTGAGGATCACTGAGTACAACTAGAGGACAACTAGAGGTAGAGAGGGTAATGATTTTAGGAGATGTTGAAAATTTTAATGTGGTTTTTTGTATTAATAGCTCCAAAAAATTTATAGAAAAGACAAATTCATGTTGGAAATATATTCCATGCTTGCCACCATGGAAGCATTATATGTGTGCAACCTTGAATGACATTGGATACACTATAACAATGACAACAAAAAAGGTAGCTTCAAGAAAGGAGCTTTTCATTGAATATGATTTCTAGTCATGTTCATGACACTTTTATATTATTGTATCATTGGTTCATTATTGTTTTTTTAATTTGTTTTGTTTTCTACTTTTGTATCCCATCATATTCTTGATAGCTTTCTAAATGACCTTATTGAATAATAAATAATGGAAATACAGAATCTATATGCATGTGAGATCATTTTGTTAGTACAAATGTAATCTATGAACTTTCATAATTTAATCTCTTTGAAATGCAAAGAGATAAGATTTAATGCAATATCTACAAAAAGAGCAAGTAGAAGTGAAATCTGGCATATTTAAATTAAAAATGTGGGAAATGTGAAAGAATGTGAAGCCAATGCTTTCGGAGTTAAGGCAATAATGAGAAGGATCTCTTGTATGTCTGAAATTTTTAGAGCCTAAATATCAATCTTTAAGGGAGAAAAAAAGGAATCAACATCATTTGCAAAGTGAGATAGACTTGGAAAGGCAAGTTCTTATGGCAACATTGAAAACATCCAAGCAATATCTACAATCCAATATGTACAAAATTGAAAACAAGAAAATACAAGTGAATTTTGGTGTAATCAAATTGAAAATGGAGGCAATGACAAAGGATGTGAATCTGAATCTTCCATAGATGTTGGCAATATGTTGTACCTATTAGCCATAATAACTTCAATATGTACTCATCAATGCAACGCTTTCCACAAATTCATGCCATGTATTTTGCAAAATTGAGTTTCAAAGTTCCTCTCTTTTGGACTGAAATTGTGAGTGTTGAAAAAACTGAGACTTGGGATAGTCCCACTTCTCCTAATATGGTCTTAATATGCGCCATTTCCACCAATATATAGCCTCGAGCCATGCGAAAAACTGAGAATCTACAACCCATAGCAGCGTCAGTGCACAAGACACTACCGGCGGTAGTACTCACATTACCGGCAATAATATTAATTATCCTGATGGTGTCTATTACCGTCAGTATTTACACCACTGGGATAATTAATATTACTATCGGTAATGTGAGTACTACCATTGGTAGTGTCTTGTGTACCGGTGGTACTTTTATCCAATTTTTTGTTGTTTTTTTCCGGTAAACTATGTGATCATGTTTTTTCCACACTACTTGGAAGAGTAATTAACAAATGCTAATAACCCATTAATGCAAACGTGAAAACGTGAACGTAATCCTTGGTCTTGATGTGCAAAAATGGATCCATTGCTTTTGAGAGTACATAGTTGGGGATGGAGGTTTTCCATTACTTCCTTGGTTGAAGATCCCCTTCAGATGTGATCAGCTTGGAGGAGCCCTAGACGTACGCGATTACAACTATAATTTGTCATCCACTCACTTTGTTGTGGAGAAAACATTTGGATGATTGAAGGGTGCATGCGGTATCCTTGCTCAGCCCATAGAGAATCCAAATTTGCACCATCTTCCATGACTCATCCATGCATGTTGTATCTTACACAACATGGCCCTTGACTATGATGACAACAAGGATGATGAAGTGGACGTGGACATTAACATGAATGATGGCTTGATTGAGAACCCTGTGGCTGGGTATGGTGGGGAGGAGGACATGCCAAAGGCAACAGACCTAAGAGACACAATGGTGCAGTACTTGAGGACATTGGATCCAAATCGTTGATTTCTCCTATTTTACCTTTTAGCAAGGCGACATGCATCGACGTCCATGCACAGAGACTGAGGAACGCGGCTGACTGAGTGGCCTCCCTAGCATTAGCCGTGACGCGGGGAAGTGCTCCCTAGTCTTTGCATTACAAAAAACGAAACATGGTAGGTGAGGCCAAAGGTTTTAGTCTTTATGTCTCTTAGAACTCCTACCATCTGGGATGTAGCTCCATCGACGAGCTTGAAAACCAGATTGGTTCTTTCAAATTTCAAGCCTTCCCCACTTGGCCTAGCATTATTTGGTGAAAATCGAACAATATATGTAGGCCGACACTCTTGCCCTTCCTTCTCCTCTTTCCCTTTTGCCCTCTGAATTATCCTATTGCCCTCTTGTCCTTTAAGAACACATCTATGAAGTTGATTTTAGATGATTTGGTATTTTCATTCTTGATCTCAAATGGTTTATAACTATCTACAATGGTCCCAATGCTACAGTCAAAAGAGATAGCAGTGGTAACACTTCACAGGCAATGCTTCACCGACACACCTTCACATATCAAGGGGATCTAGTGCAGTCATGCCAATGCCAGTATTCATATGCCTAAAAATGTTCCCCGCATTGATGAAGGAGTTGGATTGCCACCTATGGCTCGTGAAGCTAGATCGGTAACTGCTACTCCTAACTTGAGGCAACCCATGATAATTGAGAGCATCTAGGTTCAGGGTCATTGTTTGCTTGGGTGTAGCCATTTTTGGTGAGTTTCATGGACACTTTCTATACATGGGTATCTTGCATGACCCATAACTTATGCATTGCTCAATGGAATTGGGCAAACTTTGTCTTCAAGTTCTAGTACATGTTCAAACTTGAACATGAGAGAAAAAAAAGTATGGAATAGGGACTTGGAATGAGAACATTAAACCATTATAAGTTCTATGTTGCATGTGAAGCATGCACCCTGAAGACTGTAGGATATAGCACTTTATTAGAAAACATCAAAATTTTGTTCTGTACATACATGCAACCAAGTAATCATTATAAAGTACACTACTGAGCTTCTCCTCAACCCAAGGACACCTAAATGAGATCATTATGCATGGGTTAATGGGCCTCCAATGTTGTGCTAAAGTGATGCATACCCATTTGAGGGCACGCTCCATAAGTTGAAAACCAAAACGGATTGAATATTTGGAATTCAAACTATTGGGACTAGTGCATGGTGGGTGGTCTTAAAACATTGATAGCTGTTGGTATTGGTATCTAGATTCACCCTAAAAAGGAAGAAGTTGGGGACAAACAATGAGAACAAAGAAGACTCCTTGAAGAGTAGTAGAAAGAAGCAGTTGCAGATGCATGCATTCGATCATTACCATCAGAGCGAAGAATACAAGCTATGGTGGCATGATTGGTGGGAGCATTCAAGGCAACAACATCAGGCCATTAAGGTGATTACCAGTCTCGAGTCTTCACAAGCTTTAACCTACACCCTAAAGTGTGAAGAGAGTGGGAGAGAAGTAAGGAGTCTCACTTGCACCTTTCTCACATACACAATGAGGGAATACACATAAAGGTGGAGGCTGAAAACAGTTTTCCTCTTCTTAGTTGTGAAATCCAAAAGAACTCCCTCTAAGTACAAAAGGAATAGATGAACCCTATATGTGGGTCTCAAACCAAACTCAGCTAACCTAGGTGGCATACTAATTGAGCCACTAACTAGAGTACATAAAGATAGCTGTCATCCAGCTATTATTCATGGGTGATGTACCAACCGCATCTGTAGCTAACAAGTCGGTGACATAAATGCACAATGGTCACCCTGGCATATCACGAGTGGAGCTCGATATCTCAACACTCCCCCTTGAGCTCAATCCCAATTCCTGCACACCAAGCAAGTTTCTAAACTTGTGCAGCTTCTCTACACCCAATGCTATCGTTAATATGTCGGCTACCTGATCCACTGTGCTGATATAAACTAGATCAATAAAACCTACTAGAACCTTCTCCTACACATAGTGATAATGCACCTCAATGTGCTTTGTTCTAGCATGATAGACTGGGTTATTTGCCAACTGTATACTACTCATGTTGTCACAATAAATGACAACTGGCCCATCTATAGACTGAGACAAAAGGCAACTGTAGGCTGTTTCTTGCTGCTCCAAGTGACTACAGCACTCCCAAAAGAGAACACATATCAACTGGTATATCGTCTATCAGAAATACTACCAGCCCAATCAGTGCATCCATGCAACTGTATCTAAACCCCAGTCTCGTAAAATAGTCCATACTGCAATGTGGACTTCACATACATCAGTATGTGTCTAACTGCATCCAAATGCAGTTTCCTTAGAGCCTGCATAAACTGACTTACCAAGCCAATAGCATAGCTCAAATCTGGCCTAATAATAGACATATAAATCAAACTTCCTACTATGCATCTGTACATAGTAGGGTCTTCCAAAATCTCACCTGCATCTGCACTCAACCTCACATTCTGCTCCAAAGGAACTAAAATAGGCTTACAACCTGTCATCCCATATTTGGACAACATGTCCAATCCATACTGCCTCTGCAAGAGCCATATCCCACTTTTGGATCTAATCACCTCAATGCCCAAGAAGTAACGTAGCTCTCCCAAATCCTTCATCTCAAATTTCTGCTTCAATAGCATTTTCACATGAAGGATATCTTCATCACTATCACCTGTGATGATCAAATCATCAACATAAATGACAAGCAACATAATACCTTTTTCTGTTTTTCTCACATAAAGTGAGAAATCTACCGTGGAAATCTGAAAGCCAATAGTGACAAGATATTGTCCTATCTTGTTAGACCATGCTCTAGGTGCTTGCTTCAAGCCATACAAGACTTTCTTCAACCTGCAAACAAACTCAAGATGAACAGCATGAACATAACCTAGTGGTTGCTCCATATAGACCTCTTCTTGCAAATCACCATGCAAGAAGGCATTCTTTACATCCATCTGATGTAAAGACCATCCCTTTGATGGAGCCATAGCAATGACTAGTCTTACAATTGCCATCCTTGCAACCGGACTGAATGTTTCTTCATAATCAATGCCATATGTCTGTGCATACCCCTTAACAACTAATCTTGCCTTGTATCTACTCACAGAACCATCTGCATTGTGCTTCACCTTATAGACCCACTTGCAGCCAATTGCATTCTTATCTTTAGGCAAAGGCACCAATTCACATGTAGCATTTGCTTCCAAGGCATCCATTTCTTCATCCATGGCTTTCTCCCATTTTTCTTTTCCCATGGCTTGCTCAAAAGAAGTGGATTCTGGTTCATGTATCACTTTGACCATATAGGCATAGTGAATGGCTGTAAATCCATCACATTTCAGCCTATCCACGGGATACTTAACTCTGGTAGACCTACGCAAAATAGGCTCACTACTAGGTGCTCTCAAAACATCCCTTGTCTTCCTTACTACAAGTGTAACAATAGAAGGAATACCCAACTCATCATCAAGGATCTGTTCTGAGCCACTAGATTCACCATCCACATAAGAGTGACCTGCATTCACATCAACCATGTGCTATCTACTTTCTCTTTTCCCTTTCGTGATACTTGCATACCACTATCTGCATTGCTTTGAAAAGATTCTTCTGATCTCAATCTGCCTGTCCATGGCAAAGTATGTGAACCACTGCTAGAGGACACTACAAGTCCAAACACTTATTTCATTAATTTTGGACTCATATGTCTACTTTTGGACTATTCCTTAAAATCCTTCCCAAATGAAAAGTTTACTTTATGAAAATGTCATTCGAGAATCAAAAGTTTACTTTCTGGCACTGTCATTTCCACATAATACATTTCAAAATATCTGTCTACAATGTTGTACTAATAATGCAAAAACTACTATTAAATCCTATATTTGTATTTCTTGTTTATAAGAATCGTATTCTTAAATTAAAAAATCCGAGTTATTAGTTTAAATCCATGAAAAACCATGCTATTGAGGATTCACAACATTTTAAAAATGTATACATAAGAGACCTACAAGACTCTTTTTACTTTCAATGTAGAAAACTATATATTCAAGAAATTAAAAGGTTTACATAGACACGAGACATGATGGAAGCCTTTTTTGTACTCCAAAAAATAGCTATAGCTATGCTTGCAATTTTACATTATCATATCGTAAGTTTTACAACAAAGATTGCTCTGGATGAGTCTTTGTACAAAGGATCTCCTGTGGCCTTTTCAATAATTAAAATTTTCCTTTACAGTGAGTTTAGTACAAATGGGTGATCCAAACATTTGCTTGTTTGAATGTCCTTTTCTATCATCACAGAAATGAGCAATCCAAACATTTGCTTGTTTAGAATGTCCTTTCTATCATCACTTGTCGCTTGGGTGCCATCTTCACTGACTCTCATCTGACTACCACCACCACCTTCACTCTTTCTCAATATTTGAATGGTGTTATCATGGGCATTCTTCATTTATGGTATCTCCTTCTACTTTTTCTTGGGTGAGCATATTTATGAACTCTGTAATGTGCGAAATAATTTTATTTTGTCTTCTACATGATACCCCATGTGCTTCTTTGTTTTCTTTGACCTTGATTTCTAGGATACTATGACTGTCTCTGTGGAAACTCTTGAAATTGCATCATGGTTTGGGACCCATTCCTTTTTCAGACTACTATACAATGTACTATTATCTTGGTTCTCCTTCTTACCCCTTGGCTCATACCATACCACTATAAATGTTGTAGCTCCCCCGGTCATCCATGCTCATGTCAACTACTTTCGCAACCCAAAACTTCACGTTTTCATGTTCATCATCCGATGGTCGAACTGCAACAAAACAATGGACATCTATGTCTATTTGTGGCATAAACTCTCTCTTCTTGGGTCCACAATATGGACGTGGGAGCAGCGATTCAAACTCATTTTCAAAGAGACCACATGCTAGACGCAAGTCATTACCAACATTTGGCCAAAATAAAGGTTGTTCTGCCTTAATATAATCTTCTCACATTTTTGCAAGGTCCTTTATCAATTGGTAGGTCTTGCTAATTACAACAGTAGTGTGTTCCTTCCAAGAGGGCTTTCAATCAGGAAATCTCTGGAGCATTTCGTCTTTGTATGTAATAAAAGCTTTTAAGCCTTCTATTTCACCTTTGGATTTCTCGCTAAATTCTTTTATAGGAGCCCATGTTGGATGCATTTCTTTGCTCGAGATTGAAGTTAAGAGAGAGTAAGATTCTTCAAGTTCCCATTTTGTATCAAGAGAATAGTGTTGCCATTGCATCACTGGTTTTTCATCCTTTTAAAAAAAAGCAAAAATAGTGTGGAGAGCTATGACCTATCAGGGCATCACCACCTTTTTGTATGAAAGGTAGAATAAAGCTCTTCCAATCATACATCCTCTCAACCATTGAGCATATTGTTCCTTCCTTATGGCCACCAACTTGCCTCCCACATTTTCTTATCAAGCCATCCATTGTCTCCATGTCCTTGTGTTTTAGTTCTCTTGAAACCATGCTAAATACCTTATCGATATCCTCATGTGTGTGCCCAACTAACAAAAACCCAACTTCAATCTCATTGAAGATTCTATGAGTGATTAGCATTGAGCAAAATGCAAAGAAGAGTACATTCTTATTCTCTCATCCACAATTGTCTGCTTGTACTCTCAAAGTTGTTGGTAGGTGACCTTTTTCTACATGTACATTGTGAATTGCCTTCATAATAGATGTTACAACTTGATTGCTATCATGTAGATGCAAGGAATCAATCCATATGTCTATAAAAAACTTCAAGCCGTGCACTAACACTCCACATAGATGTGTCTTTAAAAGGTATTTTCTTTGTAGCTTAGGTGGAGTGTTAACGAATCGAGGTAATGTTGTTGTATTTTGATCCATACCATCTACAATAATGCACATGTACTCATTTGGGTGAGAAATAGCTTGCTCCTTCCAAAATGCATATTTTATTCTACAATGTCGAACAAGTCCATGATGAAATTCTCTCTTTTTTTTGTAAGCTTCTTTTTGTTCTGGAGATGTTGCACTCTTAAGTGCTCGCTTTAGATCATCACAGTCGTTGCACTTTGACATTTTTTGCCTCTTTGGGATTTTAACATGTCCAAAGCTTTTTTTCCAAAGAGTATACAAAGTATGAAAAGATGCCAGTGCATGCCCTCTTTGCCTCTGTATTTCTCCAATAGAGTTAAATACTTCTTTTTTAGTCAAACCTATCGGAAGATGCATTTTTCATAGATGGGGTTGCGGTAAAGCATTTTCATAAATGTAATCTTTCAAAATTTTTGTTGCTACAACTATTGAGGCTCTTGTTTTGGGCCTTCCTATGTTTCCATGAATGTTAAATTTAACTCTATACTTTGCTTTATTAGCCAAATTCCAATATATGCCATGTGATAATCCTATAATCATGCGATATGCATTATTGCAAACACTTTTTCCATTTATAAGAGGCCTTATTTGTTGTCCTGAACTTCACCTTCTCTTATTATTTACAAGAAAGCAAGACAGTCTCGTGAGTAGATATTCATTTCTTCTGCTCCCTTTCCTCTACTAGACATGTTCTCTATAGCCCTTGATGTCATGTAAGTTAATGGATCGCATACATCTACGCTTACAGCATGTAGATCGCATTGCTTTTAGCATAACATCTTCATTCATTACTCTTATTCTCTTTGGTTGCTTTTCTGGATCCTGCCTGGACTCATTGTCATTTCATGCATATGTATGTCCGTTTTGAGACCTTCTGTACATTCTTATTTGGATTTGTGTAGTTCTCCTTGTAAGATTTATTTGTCACGTTGTTTTCATGAGATGTTGCATCCTTGATCTTATCACTCTGACAGTCAAATACTGAATAGTCCTTTGTTGATGTCATCCTTGCTTTTGATACATTTGTTAAACCATTTGTAACATTAACTCTTTCACAATCAAAGTCAAATACCGAATAGTCCTTTATTGATCTCATCCCTACTTTTGATACAATCATAGAACCACTTGTCACAAAGGCATTAGAGTGTCCAAAATGATCTTCAAACTCATCTATTCCTGAGAAAACATCACTCATTGATGCACTTTCTATGGATTTCATAACTCCATAGTCAGGTGATAGAGTGTCCAGAATGGTCTTCAAACTCATCTATTCCTGAGAGAACATCACTCATTGATGCACTTTCTATGGATTTCATAACTCCATAGTCTTGAAACTCCCCTACTCCAGAGAGAACATCACTTATTATACTATTGTGCATGATTTCCATAATTCCATAGTTACTTGGTTTGACTCCAAGAACTTCATTAGTATCGATGAAGCCATCCATGCTTGAAAAGATATCACTTTTGACATCTTTGCCCAAGTTCTCAATGTGCATGAACTCATCCACCCCGGATAAGGCATCACTTGTGAAATCTTTTTCTTTCTCGATACTAATGAACTCATCGACTTTTGATAAGACGTTAGTGCTATAGTTGAGTGCATTGGAATCATCCATCTCTGAAGGAATAGAGCTTGGTACATTGGCATCTTCTTTCAATTCTTTGATGTTGTAGTATACATTATGTTTATCATTAAAACCACATGCCGAGTCTTTCCAATATTTAAAAATTGCATGCTCCATCTCAAATCCTTACCTACCTCATAGTAGGGATGGTGCCGAGTCTTTCCAATCTTTAAAAATTGCATGCTCCATCTCAAATCCTTACCTACCTCATAGTAGGGACCATCCAATGAGATTGAGTTATCATCCATACCATCATCAGTAACTTTTTGAATTCTCATCTACGCAAATGTCCAGTGTTCCACTTGTTCAAATCCCAAGACTTAACCTTCTGCTAAATTCTTATTTGCAAATGATAACATTTGTAAAATATCTCCCACTCTAAAATCCAAAGATATGCACTTTGTATTCCTGATGACATGTGTTGGATAAGTCTCATCTCTGTCCCATGCAATAAATGCTTTGTTGGAAGTATTATAGGGCATAACATCTCCAAGTATTTCCCTATCCCCACACTTATGCTTTAGCTCAACATGTGCACTAAGAATCCTTGATACGATAACTGCCACCTTATCTTCACCAAGTCTTCTAAAGTGAGAAATAGAATGTGGATCACTTTCATGGATTGTAGCAAATGCAACTACTTCTCTTTTGCAACATAGAATCACCTCCATCCTTGGAATAAATTTTGTAGCCATCTCCTTTGTGAGTTTCCTTTGCAAACAAGCTGTAACAACCATTATAAAGAACATTAGTCTCTTCTCAATAATCTACTTTATTAATTATTTAAAAATCCAAATCTTGTTTTAAAAATTAATCAAACCCTAAACCCTAAACCCTAAATCCTAACCCCCAATCCCCAAACCCTAAACCCTAATTTAAACCCTTGAAACCATAAACCCTAATTCCTAAACCCTAAATCTAAAACCCTAACCCCTAATTTCTAAACCCTAAATTCTATACCCTAATCCCTAATTCCTAAACCCTAACCCTTAAACCCTAAGCCCTAAATCCTAAACCCTAATCCCTAAACCTAAATCCTAAACCCCTAAATCCTAATCTTTAAACCTTAACCCCTAATCCCTAAACCCAAAGCCCTAATTCCTAAACCCTAACCCTTAAACCCTAAACCCTAATACCTATACCTAAATCCTAAATCCCTAAATCCTAATCCGTAAACCCTAACCCCTAATCCTTGATCTCAAAACCCTAAACCTAAACCCTAACCCCTATTTCCAAAACCCTCAATCCTAATCCTAGACCTCTAACCCCTAAACCCTAAATCCTAAATCCTTAACCCTAAACTCTAACCTCAAAACCCTAAACCTAAACCCTAACCCTGATTCCTAATCCTAGGCCTCTAACCCCTAAACCTTAAACCCTTAACCCTAAATCCTACACCTAAACCCTAACCTATAAACCCTAATCCCTAATCCCTAATCCCTAAACCCTAACCCCTAATCCCTAAATGTTAATCTTGACTCTTTGAACCCTCAACCCTACCAAATAAAAACTAATCCCTAATCTCTAAACCCTAAACCCTAACTCTAAAACCTTAAACCCTAACCCCTAAACCCTAACCCCTAAACCCTAAACCCTAAACCCTAAACCCTAACACCTAAACCCTAAATCCTAAGCCTTACCCTCCAAACCACCAAACCCTAAACCTTAACCCCAAACCCTGAACCCTAAACCCTAACCCCCAAAGCCTAAACCCGACCTCCTAAACCCTAAATCCAAACCACCAAAGCCTACAACCCTAAACCCTAACTCACAAACCCTAAACCCTAACCCCCAAACCCTAGACCCAAACCACCAAACCCTAGACGTTAAATCCTATGGGTGTTTTCATAATATCATTTATTTAAGTAATAGTTTTTATTAGGGTTCATAAGTAGAAGTGGAATTGAGAGTAGGAATGTGGGAATGGGAGTGGGAGTTGGGAGGGTGGTAGTGAGAGAAAGGGAGAGTGGGAGTGTGGAAGTGGGAGTGGGAGTAGGAGAGGGGAGGTGGGCATGGGAGTTGGAGAGGGAGTGGACTTGTGGGAGGTGGGGATGGGGAACACCTATTTCATTAATTTTGGACTCGTGCACTGTCCAAATTCATTTTGTGAGATAATTTTGGATAAAACATTTTAAAAAAAGAGGCTCTTATAAACAAAACATTGAGTCAAAAAGGAAGATTTTAAAAAATCAAATTAGAAAAAATGACGTGAGATGTTATTAAAACTAGAGTACATTAAAAATAGAGGACATCACATTGTTAAAAGAGACAAAAAGTAAGATTTTAAAAAATCAAATTAGAAAAAATGGCGTGACATGTTATTAAAACTAGAGTACATTTCAAAGTACATTTCAAAAAGAGCACATCACATTTGTACAAGAAGTAGATCATATAACTCAAAAGCCATATGGTGTCAAAAAACACCTTAATACATTAGCTCTTCTAGAAGATCTCATCTTGATCTCTCTTATCTTCTTAATCACCCAAAGTCTAGAAGATCTCATCATTGGTCTCTCTTATCTTCTCAATAACCCAATCTTTCACTGCCTCCACAGCTGTATCCTCAACATAATTACATGCAAAGAAGAAATTTAAGCAGTCACAAATTGTTTCTTTATAATTTCTCTGTGAGGCTCTTATTGTTCTCTCAACATCCGCATCAAATCGCCCATGACAAGAGCTACGATAACAAAGGTTACTTAAGAAGTCTAAGAGATCTTATCATGCTTTTATCATACGTCTTAAAAGTCTTTCACTCTCTGCTATCTTGAGAGTCTCCTCCCTCTCTGCGTGCCTTTGTGCATCGAATTCCTCTCTCTCCATGTGTGTCAAAGAAGAACCTTGTCAAATTCTGGCCTCTCTCTGTGCTCCTTGGTCAGCAATCCATTCTTTGAGACTGTTAATTCCGAACTCCACGTCTTCGACAATGCCAAGAACATCCATGGGTGGGGAGATGATAAAGAAAGGGAGATCATGGACTACAATGGAAGAAAGAAGAGAGTGTTTGTGGAAGGACTAGGATGAAAGAATACAACTTAATGAGAAGCACTAGGATGGATGAAAGAATAGATTTTTTGCTGAAGAACTAGGATAGAAGAATACAAGTTACTAGGATGGATGAAAGAAGAGAGTGTTTGTAGAAGGACTAGGATAGAAGAATACAAGTTACTAAGAAGGACTAGGATGTAAGAAATAAGAGAGTGTTTGTGGAAGGACTAGGATGGAAGAATACAAGTGCACTAAGGCATGATGTGTTCACTATGATAAGGATAAGGGTTGGAATAAAGTGAGAGAAGCATTGGTAATGCTCTACTTTAAGTGAGTGGAGATTGTCCAACTGAATAAAATTTTGCAGACCATTGGAAATGTTGTACTTTAAGTGAGTGGAGCATTGGGAATTGATACTTGCGATTGAAATATATTACAAGTGAGAGAGAGAGAGAGCGATAGAAAGTGAGGAAAGACGTAAAGTGAAAGACGAATACAAGTTAATTAGAAGGACTAGGATGTAAGAAATAAGAGAGTGTCTTGAAGGGATAGAAAGTGAGGGAAGATGTAAAGTGAAAGACGAATACAAGTTAGTCAGAAGGACTAGGATGTAAGAAATAAGAGAGCATTTGTGGAAGGACTAGGATGGAAGAATACAAGTGCACTAAGGCACGATGTGTTCGCTATGATAAGGATAAGGGTTGGAATAAAGTGAGAGAAGCATTGGGAATGCTCTACTTTAAGTGAGTGGAAACTGTCGAACTGAATAAAATTTTGTAGAGCATTGGGAATGCTTTACTTTAAGTGAGTGGAGCATTGGGAATTGATACTTGCGAGTGAAATATATTACACATATTACATCATCACATATTCATATCAAAATTCTCATCACACAAGGATTTATTTCCAAATAATCACATCATCACACATTCATATCATAAAATTGTGTGCATGAAATAATTATATAAATATCATCAGTAAATGCCACTTAAGTAATAAGTCACAAATTGGTGTATAATCAACAAAAACTACAAACACAACATCATACATGCATCACAACTCTTCTGATGCTTCCAATGGAGGCTGTGGTGCTCTAGATGTACACTCAGTCTCTACTTCTGTAGTATGTAGTGCTTTCGGAGTAGACTCAGTATCCTCTTGCTTAAATGCAGGCGGAGGCTGTGGCAACTCTTCTTATGCTTCCAATGGAGGCTGTGGTGCTGTAGGTGTACACTGAGTCTCTACTTCTTCTGTAGTGTGCAGTGCTTTCACAGTAGACTTAGTCTCCTCTTCCTTAAATGCAAGCTCTGATATTGCTTCAGTTGCACATTGTATTCTAATGGCAGCAAGTAGGTCTCGAATGATTTCAGCCCTAAACAATTGTATATCCTCCTTTGAATATTTGAGCTCCAAATTAGAGTCTTCCGATGAGATCTGTGGCTTAAGTGAGAAAATTTCTTTGAAAATCAACATGCAATTGTAGGCAACTCTCCACCCACAACTATGCCCATCTTCTTGCTCTACTACTAAACGCTTTTGGAAGCTCACCGAGTCTTTGTACTGTCCTGTTTCTCTTATAGCAGATACCAACTTCTCAATCGACCTGCTCATCATGACATATTAAAAAAACTTAGTGTGTCTATTACATAAGGTACATAATATAGAAGTAACAATAGATTAATAGAATACTTATGTTTGCACTGAGCGATGGAAGCCTGCACTCGAGTTAACAAACTAATAATAGTTGTCTTCAAGGTCCCAAACCACCAGACTCCAATGTTCCCTACACGAATAATTAAGAACCATCATTATTTAACATAATGTTGCCAATATAAGATGAAAATAAAGGTTGCCATGATACTTACATCTCGTGATATGCCATGAATAGGACTCGCACGCCATGTAAATGTAAAGGCTGTAACCATTTACAAACATCGGCTATCATCTTTCTGCTATCGCTAGGTATAGGAGAAAGGAGGGAATCCAACATATACACACGCTTTTGTATGGCTAGATACCAAATCGTGAGATAACTATACTGCACCAACAAATAAATGAATATTAACTTATTAGATTTAATCAAAATATTGAATTATCAAGCAAAGAAAAAGTTTGTATCAAACCTGAGAATGGCCATCATAATGTTGTTATTGACCTCATTTGAAGCTCTAGAGAGGATTGAAATCTCCTCTCCCCCAAATTCAAGATACTGAGGTCTATGTTGAATCATAACTCTAACATTAAAAGAGCTTCCCAATTCTTCCAATGAAGCCATGTTTGTAGAGTTGAGGTCTTCTATCCCCTTTGACTCTTTGATGGCATTCATTTCGCACTCCTCCGAGCCATTATCATCTATTTTCCTTGTGGAAGGGTCCATAATGTCGCCCTTAATGATTGCTCGAATGGTACATGTTATAAATGCATAGAGATGCAAATCCATATATGTTGACAGTGTTGTGTCATTTTGTATCTCAAAAATTTGACCAAGTACCAAAAAGCAATTGTAGCCCACCCTCCATCCATAGTTATAGATGTGGATATTCTCTTGATGTGATACCTGACATGTTATATACTCTATTTGTTGTGCCAAGTCACATTGCCGCATTACTGTGTCGATAGCACCTACTAACTTTCGAGCTGATCTGCACATCAAAACATATAACAACAGTGAATATGTGCATTGCATATCAATCTACATGTCAAGAAGTGACAAGTGTAGTCTATACTTACTCTAACACAGTGCCATGGACGGATGTCATTGACTTGGCAAAGAAGCACTTCTTTGCAAAGATGTCCACGACTACTAGACTCCAATGTGAGTTGCATTATCAATAAAGAATAATTACTGTGTTTTAGACAATTCTAGCAATGCAATAGAAAAAACAAGTAGGGTTTGATGCTTACTTCTCATAATATGCTGCAAAAATAACTCGTGCATCATTCATAGAAACATGCTTCAACCACTTGCAAACATCCTCTATGGTTTCTTCTTTGTTGCTAAGCACTTCCGAAATACGAGGATCGAGCATATATGAAATGCTTTGTATATTTTGCAGAAAATTTGCTATAACATTACTATATTTAAAAAAAAGTATTAGCTTCTTGGGTTTAATCAAAATAAGCAAAGTATAAAGCCAAGGAAAAGGCTGCATCAAACCTGAGGATGGTTGTAATGACTTTGACATTAACCTCTTTCTTAGGATTCAAGAGGATTGAAATCTCTTCTTCACCAAATTCAAAAAAATGAGGTTGTTGTCGAATTAACAACATAGCGGTGAATGAACTTCCAATCTGCTCCAATAGATTCATATTTTCATGACTCATCTTATTGAGAGAGTAGTCTACATTGTATTCTTCTTCACTTACTATGTCTTCTACATCCTCCTTCTGCTATAAAAATATGAAAAAGTTAGGCGATGTACACATCCCAAATAAAGGCTTAAACAAGCAAATAAGGTTTCATACATGCTTTCATTAGAGTGAATCTCTCCTCCGCTTGGAGCAAAAATTTAAAAAGTAAGGTTTCATACATGCTTTCATTAGAGTGAGTCTCTCCTCCTCTTGGAGGAAAAATTTAAAAAGTTATGAGATTTACACATCCTAAATAAAAATAAAGGTTTAAATAATCATAGAAGTATAAAGATAGCATGCTTTCATTAGACTCAGTCTCTTCTCCTCTTGGAGGAAAATATAAAAAAGTTATGAGATTTACACATCCCAATTAAAGGCTTGAACAAGCATACAAGTATAAAGATAAGGTTTTATACATGCTGCAATGTAGTCCCTGCATCGAAGTCTAAGCTTTTTGATCTCCTTCATGTGAAGATCCTTGAATATGAGGAGCATATTGTGCATCTTGAAAGTACTCAAACATTATCTTTGCATGCATCCTTTTTGCCACCACACTAGGAAATTGCTCCCAATATATGAAAGAGCCTCTAATGCACTTTGCAGCTCTGGAAACTTTGATGGTTGAGGAGGAGGCATCACAAATGTCTTTGAGTCTCTCCTTGACACAACAAAATGAAGACTGCCAACTTCAGGATCTGAACTCTTTGTAAAAATATCCATAAAAGTCTCTTTTGGCTCGATCATTATGCCTACTACAAGGCTTGAAGTCATATCTTTTTTGAAGAAAGTAGCATCCCATGGATCTTCAACACCATTGAACTCCCTTTTTGACATAAGTAGAAAGAGTCTCTTTTCCTTTTGATGAAGAAACCAAGCTCTTCTACCCATGTGATATCGAGTCCACCTACTAAAGCCATTGGGGCTATATTCCTTTCCTTTCAAATTCAAAGTGACATCAAAAACCCATTCTCTGATCTCAGAGTCATTTAGGATAGCCCCCACATTAGTTGATTGCTCCATAATCCTATAAGAAAAGATAATGAAGAATTTAGATACATACAAGTAAAGTACAATATACAATGCTTGATACAATAAATGTGGGAAATAGCCCAAAAGGCTTTACAAGGCTTCATATGGCAATAAATGTGGGAAATAGCCTAGAAGGCTTTACAAGGCTTAAATATATGTACAAATGTAAAAAAATTAGCCAATAAAGCTTTACAATAATATAAAATGTCGTCTAGTGATAAAGCTTCAATCTTCATGAAGACATGTAATCTGTCCATCCATTGATTTGCCCTCTAGTCATAAAGCTTCAATCTTCATGATGACATGTAATCTGTCCATCCATTGATATCTATGCACTGATACCCAACTGATGCAATCTACCCACTAAAAACTGTTCCACTGATATCCACTTATGCAGCCCACATGATATCCACTTATGCGGCCCACTGATACTCGTTAAATAGTGAATGGTCGGGATGGTCGGGTTTATTACAAGGCGCTTCATATGACAATAAATGTAAAAAATAGCATAGAAGGCTTTACAAGGTTTTTTATGACAATAAATGAGCTTAAATATTTATACAAATGCAATAAAAATAACCAATAATCATCAACCTCCAATATGTCCCATGACATGTAATCTGTGCACTGATATATGTAATCTGTCCACTGATATCTACTCATGCAATCTGCCCACTGATAAACTTCTTGGTAAATGGTAAAAGGTCTTATTTAATAGCATGTTATGAGTGTTAAACCGCATGTGAGCGAAGGGACTGACAACGATTAGGAACTAGTTAGAAAAATTTGAGCATGGCTTCGATTGGCAACTTGGAGAGTTGTCTCTCCTCTAAGGCAATCTAATCTATGCTAAACTATGCTAAACCAACCGTCGAAGCGAAGAAAAGCAATAAATAATTTCTTTTTCTATGTTCATTTTAATGTGCTGGTGTTTAAGAGGCTTAAATATGCAAAAGAAGGGGATTTGATGTAGAGGCTAAACCTGCATGTGAGAGAAATGAAGAACAAGTATCTAAAGAAAAGTTAACATTTTCCAATTTGAAAGATGAATATATATAAAAATATTATCTCACCTTCAAAACAAACCATAAATTCACTCTTTTATAATTTTTTAAAAGTATAATATGAAACATGTAAATATATAAAACTCTCTTTACTTTCTCTCTCTCTCTCTCGACTCCTAAGTCTCTCTGTAGCCATAGTCAAGACACCTCGTTCTCTCTCTTAATCTCTCTCTCTCTCTGACAACTCTTATGTGTTTCCCTCTCTGTCCTCATCCCACTCATTCTCTCTCTTAGTTTAACTCAAGTCTCTCTTTCTCTCCCTCCCATGGTGGCTAAGATTTTTCATTCTCTTTCTTTATCTCTCTCTCTCTCTCCCTAGGATTTGTAATTATTTTTCTCTCTCTGCATCTCTCTCCTCTCTCTCTCTCCCCTCTTCTCTCTCTCTCCCTCTCTCTCTCTCTCTCTCTCTCTTAGCCTCTCTACCTCCCTACCTCTATCCTCTTGGCCGCTAGGATTTGTCATTCTTTCCCTCTCTATGTCTCTCTCTCTCTCTCTGAATTCTCTCTCTTAATCTCTGTCAGCCTTCCTCCCTCCCTCCCTTGGCGGCCACGGCTACGAGAAGTCTC
>NC_141597.1:10787650-10832832 GCF_047967505.1 Dipteris shenzhenensis
GTACTTGTTTGAAAAATACACCTAGGATCGTGTTTTTTGATGGTTGTACATGACACCAAGGCCAAAAACGGTATTTAATACTCAATCTACCATGTAAAGCACATCCGATGGGCACAATACTTTGCACGTGCCTCAAAAGTGGTGGTATGGTATTCCATGCAAAGTGGAACGCCCATTCAATAAGTACTTGGTATGATAATATACCTATTAAGAGCGTGTTCTTTGACGGATGTGCATAACACTAGGGGGAAAATGGTGTATAATGTGTGATCCCCCATGCAAAGCATAACTGATAGATACAATACTGTGCATGCACATCAACCTAGTTGAAATTGACTTTCTTGCAAAGTGGCTCCCCCATCTGACAAGTACTTTTTAGAATATCACACCTAGTACCATGGTTTTTATTGGTTGTTGTCCATGACACTAATGCAAAAACGCTGATTTATGCTTAATCGATAATGCAACGCATATCCAATCATCACAATACTTTGCACACATCTCAACCTAGGTATTATTGACTTACATGCAAAGTGGCATGCCCATCCCATAAGTACTTAGTCGAATAACAAATCTAGGACCGCGTTTTTTGACGGTTGTGCATGACACTAAGGCCAAAACAGCGTCGACAATGCAAAGCATATTCGATGGGCATAATACTTTGCATGAGTCTCAAAAATTGTGCTATTGCATTGCATGCAAAGTGGTACACCCATCTGATAAGTAGTTGGTCGGATAACACACCTAAAAGCGTGTTTTTTTATGGTTGTGCATGACATTCAGGCACAAACGGAGTTTAATATGTGATATATCATGCAAAGTACATCCGATGGGCACAATACTTTGCACCCACCTCAACCTAGGTGTTATTGAGTTGCATGAAAAGTGGCGTGTCGGCTAGATAAGTACTTGATCCGATACCACACCTAGGATCGTGTTTTTTTACAAATGTGCTTGACACTAAGGCAAAAACGGAGTTTTATGCTTGATCAACAATGCAAAGTATATCCGATGGGAACAATACTTTTCACACACCTTCAACTAGGTGGAATTGACTTACATGCAAAGTGGCACGCCCATCCCATAAGTGCTTGATTGGATAATATACCTAGCAGCGTGTTTTTTTACGGATATGCATGACACTAGAGCAAAAATAGTATATTTAATGCTCAATCGACCATGCAAAGGATATGGATGATGGGCACAACACTTTTCCTACATGGCAACCTAGGTGGTATTGAAATTTTCTCAAAGAGGCACACCCATCCGATAAGTACTTGGTCAAATAACACACCTAAGGGCGTGTTTTTTTGCGGATGTGCATATCACTAGGGAAAAAACAGTGTATAATGCATGATCGACCATGCAAAGTATATCCAATGGTGACAATACTTTGCACACAGCTCAATGTAGTTGAAACGGACTTGTGTGCAAAGTGGATCCCCCATCCGATAAGTACTTGTTTGATTAACACAACTAGGACCGTGTTTTTTCATGGTTGTGCATGACATTAAGGCAAAAACGGTGTTTTATGCTTGATCGACAATGCAAAGCATATCTGATGGGCACAATACTTTGCAAACACCTTTAACTAGGTGGAATTGACTTACATGCAAAGTGGCACTCCCATCCCATAAGTGCTTGATCGGATAACATACCTAGCAGTGTGTTTTTTTATGGATGTGCATGATACTAGAGCAAAAATAGTATTTAATGCTCGATCGACCATGCAAAGGATATTCGATGGGCACAACACTTCTTGTACGCCTCAACCTAGGTGGTATTGAAATTCTCTCAAAGAGGTATACGCATCCAATAAGTACTTGGTCAAATAACACACCTAAGGGCGTGTTCTTTTGTGAATGTGCATATCACTACAGAAAAAATGGTGTATAATGCGCGATCGACCATGCAAAGCATATCCGATGGTGAAAATAATTTGCACGCACCTCAACGTAGTTGAAAAAGACTTGCATGCAAAGTGGAGCCCCCATCCGATAAGTACTTGTTTGAATAACACACCTACGGCCATGTTTTTATATGGTTGTGCATGACATTAAGGCAAAAACGGTGTTTTATGCTTGATCAACAATGCAAAGCATATCTGATGGGCACATTACCTTGCACACACCTTCAACTAGGTGGAATTGAATTACATGCAAAGTGGCATTCCCATCGCATAAGTACTTGATCGGATAACACACCTAGCAACGTGTTTTTTTACAGATGTGCATGACACTAAGGCAAAAATGGTATTTAATGCTCGATCGACCATGCAAAGCATATCCGATGGGCACAATACTTTTCCTATATCTGAAATAGGTGGTATTAAAATGTTGTCAAAGCGGCACACCCATCCAATAAGTAATTGGTCAGATAACATACCTAAGGGCGTGTTTTTTTGCAGATGTGCATACCACTAGGGAAAAAACGATGTATAATGCATGATCGACCATGCAAAGCATATCCGATGGTGAAAATACTTTGCACGCATCTCAAACTAGTTGAAACGGACTTGCATGCAAAGTGGAGCCCCCATCTGATAAGTACTTGTTTGATTAACACACTTAGGACCGTGTTTTTTCATGGTTATGCATGACACTAAGCCAAAAAAGGTGTTTTATGGTTGAGCGACAATGCAAAGCATATCCGATGGGCACAATACTTTGCACACACTTTCAAATATGTGGAATTGACTTACATTCAAAGTGGCACACCCATCCCATAAGTGCTTGATCGGATAACATACCTAGCAACGTGTTTTTTTAACGGATGTGCATGACACTAGAGCAAAAATAGTGTTTAATGCTCGACCGACCATGCAAAGGATATCCGATGGGCACAATACTTTTCCTACACCGCAACCAAGGTGGTATTGAAATGTTCTCAAAGAGGCACACCCATCCGATAAGTACTTGGTCATCTAACACACCTAAGTGCGTATTTTTTTGCGGATGTGCATATCACTAGGGAAAAAACGGTGTATAAAGCAGGATCGACCATGAAAATCATATCCGATGGTGACAATACTTTGCACGCACCTCAATGTAGTTGAAACAGACTTGTGTGCAAAGTGGAGCCCCCATCCGATAAGTACTTGATTGATTAACACACATAGGACTGTGTTTTTTCATGGTTGTGCATGACACTAAGGCAAAAACGTTGTTTTATGCTTGATCGACAATGCAAAGCAAATCCGATGGGCACAATACTTTGAACACACCTTCAAATAGGTGGAATTGACTTACATGCAAAGTTGCACACCCATACCATAAGTGCTTGATCGGATAACATACCTAGTAGCGTGTTTCTTTACATATGTGCATGACACTAGAGAAAAAATCGTATTTATTGCTCCATCGATCATGCAAAGGATATCCGATTGGCACAACAATTTTTGTATGCCTCAACCTAGGTGGTATTGGAATGTTCTCAAAGAGGCACACCCATCCGATAAGTACTTGGTCAGATAACACACCTAAGGGCATGTTTTTTTTTGAATGTGCATATCACTCGGCAAAAAATGGTGTATAATGCGTGATCGACCATGCAAAGCATATCCGATGGTGACAATAATTTGCACGCAGCTCAACGTAGTTGTAACAAACTTGCGTGCAAAGTGGAGCCCCCATCCGATAAGTACTTGTTTGATTAACACACTTAGGACCGTGTTTTTTCATGGTTGTGCATGACACTAAGGCAAAAACGGTGTTTTATGCTTGATCGACAATGCAAAGCATATCCGATGGGCACAATAAGTTGCACACACCTTCAGCTAGGTGGAATTGACTTACATGCAAAGTGGCATTCCCATCGCATAAGTACTTGATCGGATAACACACCTAGCAACGTGTTTTTTTACGGATGTGCATGACACTAAGGCAAAAATGGTATTTAATGCTCGATCGACCATGCAAAGCATATCCGATGGGCACAATACTTTTGCTACACCTTAACTTAGGTGGTATTGAAATGTTCTTAAAGAGTCACACCCATCCGATAAGTACTTGGTTAGATAACATACCTAATGGCGTGTCTTTTTGCGGATGTGCATATCACTACGGGAAAAACGTTGTATGATGCGTAATCGACCATGCAGAGCATATCCAATGTTGACAATACTTTGCACACATCTCAACCTAGTTGAAACGGACTTGCGTGCAAACTGGATCCCCCATCCGATAAGTACTTGTTTGATTAACACACTTAGGACCGTGTTTTTTAATGGTTGTGCATGACACGAAGCCAAAAACGGTGTTTTATGCTTGATCGACAATGCAAAGCATATCCAATGGGCACAATAATTTGCACACACCTTTAACTAGGTGGAATTGACTTACATGCAAAGTGGCACACCCATCCCATAAGTGCTTGATCGGATAACATACCTAGCAGCGTGTTTTTTTATGGATGTGCATGACACGAGCAAAAATAGTATTTAATGCTCAACCAACCATGCAAAGGATATCCGATGGGTAGAATACTTTTCCTACACTACAACCTAGGTGGTATTAAAATGTTCTCAAAGAGGCACACCCATCCGATAAGTACTTGGTCAGATAACACACCTAAGGGCGTGTTTTTTTGCAGATGTGCATATCACTAGGGAAAAAACGGTGTATAATGCATGACCGACCATGCAAATCATATCTCATGGTGACAATACTTTGCATGCACCTCAATGTAGTTGAAACGGACTTGCGTGCAAAGTGGAGGCCCCATCTGATAAGTACTTGTTTAATTAACACACCTAGGACCACGTTCTTTCATGGTTGTGCATGACACTAAGGCAAAGCATATCTAATGGGCACAATACTATGCACACACCTTCAACTAGGTGGAATTGACTTACATGCAAAGTGGCACGCCCATCCCATAAGTGCTTGATCGGAAAACATACCTAGCAGTGTGTTTTTTTACGGATGTCCATGACACTAGAGCAAAAATAGTATTTAATTCTCGATCGACCATGCAAAGGATATCTGATGGGCACAACACTTTTCCTACACCTCAACCTAGGTGGTATTGAAATGTTCTCAAAGAGGCACACCCATCCGATAAGTACTTGGTCAAATAACACACCTAAGGGCATGTTATTTTGCGGATGTGCATATCACCAGGGAAAAAACTGTGTATAATGTGTGATCGACCATGCAAATCATATCCTATGGTGACAATACTTTGCATGCACCTCAATGTAGTTGAAATGCACTTGTGTGCAAAGTGGAGCCCCCATCTGATAAGTACTTGTTTGAGTAACACACCTAGGACTGTGTTTTTTCATGATTGTGCATGACGCTAAGGCAAAAACGTTGTTTTATGCTTGATCGACAATGCAAAGCATATCTGATGGGCACAATACTTTGCACACACATTCAACTAGGTGGAATTGACTTACATGCAAAGTGGCACTCCCATCCCAAAAGTGCTTGATCGGGTAATATACCTAGCAGCGTGTTTTTTTACGGATGTGCATGACACTAGAGCAAAAATAGTATTTAATGCTCAATCGACCATGCAAAGGATATCCGATGGGTACAACACTTTTCCTACACCGCAACCTAGGTGTTATTGAAATGTTCTCAAAGAGGCACACCCATCCGATAAGTACCTTGTCAGATAACACACCTAAGGGCGTGTTTTTTTGCGGATGTGCATATCACTAGGGAAAAAATGGTGTATAATGCGTGATCCACCATGCAAAGCATATCCGATGGTGACAATACTTTGCACGCACCTCAATGTAGTTGAAACGGACTTGCGTGCAAAGTGGAGCCCCCATCCGATAAGTACTTGTTTGATTAGTTCACACCTAGGACCGTGTTTTTTCATGGTTGTGCATGATAGTAAGGCAAAAACGGTGTTTTATGCTTGATCGACAATGCAAAGCATATCCGATGGACACAATACTTTGCACACACCTTCAAATACGTGGAATTGACTTACATGCAAAGTGGCACTCCCATCCCATAAGTGCTTGATTGGATAACATACCTAGCAGCGTGTTTTTTTACGAATGTGCATGACACTAGAGCAAAAATAGTATTTAATGCTCGATCGACCATGCAAAGGATATCCGATGGGCACAAAACTTTTCGTATGCCTCAACATAGGTGGCATTGAAATGTTATCAAAGAGGATACCCATCCGATAAGTACTTGGTCATATAACACAACTAAGGGCGTGTTTTTTTGCGGATGTGCATATCACTAGAGAAAAAATGGTGTATAATGCGTGATCGACCATGCAAAGCATATACGATGGTGAAAATACTTTGCACGTACCTCAATGTAGTTGAAACGGACTTGCGTGCAAAGTGGAGGCCCCATCCGATAAGTACCTATTTGAATAACACACCTAGGACCGTGTTTTTTCATGGTTGTGCATGACACTATGGCAGAAACGGTGTTTTATGCTTGATCGACAATGCAAAGGATATCCGATGGGCACAATACTTTGCACACAACTTCAACTAGGTGGAATTGACTTACATGCAAAGTGACACGCCCATCCCATAAGTGCTTGATCGGATAACATACCTAGCAGCGTGTTTTTTTACGAATGTGCATGACACGAGCAAAAATAGTATTTAATGCCCGATCGATCAAGCAAAGGATATCTGATGGGCACAACACTTTTTGTACACCTCAACCTAGGTGGTATTGAAATGTTCTCAAAGAGGCACACCCATCCGATAAGTACTTGGTCAGATAACACACCTAAGGGCGTGTTTTTTTGTAGATGTCCATATCACTCGGGAAAAAATGGTGAATAATGCGTGATCGACCATGCAAAGCATATCCGATGGTGAAAATACTTTGCACACACCTCAATGTAGTTGAAACGGACTTGTGTGCAATGTGGAGTCCCCCATCCGATAAGTACTTGTTTGAATAACACACCTACGGCCGTGTTTTTATATGGTTGTGCATGACACTAAGGCAAAAACGGTGTTTTCTGCTTGATCGACAATGCAAAGCATATCCGATGGGCACAATACTTTTCACACACCTTCAACTAGGTGGAATTGACTTACATGCAAAGTGGAATTCCCATCACATAGGTACTTGATCGGATAACACACCTAGCAGCGTGTTTTTTTACGGATGTGCATGACACTAAGGCAAAAATGGTATTTAATGCTTGATCGACGATGCAAAGCATATCCGATGGGCACAATACTTTTCCTACACCTTAACCTAGGTGGTATTGAAATGTTCTCAAAGAGGCACACCCATCCAATAAGTACTTGGTCAGATAACATACCTAAGGGCATGTTTTTTTGCGGATGTGCATATCACTACGGGAAAAACATTGTATAATGCGTAATCGACCATGCAGAGCATATCCAATGGTGACAATACTTTGGACGCATCTCAACCTAGTTGAAATGGACTTGCGTGCAAACTGGATCCCCCATCGGATAAGTACTTGTTTGATTAACACACCTAGGACCGTGTTTTTTCATGGTTGTGCATGACACTAAGTGTAAAACGGTGTTTTATGCTTGATCGACAATGCAAAGCATATCCGATGGGCACAATACTTTGCACACACCTTCAACTAGGTGGAATTGACTTACATGCAAAGTGGAAACCGCATCCCATAAGTGCTTAATCGGATAACATACCTAGCATCGTGTTTTTTTTATGTATGTGCATGACACTAGAGCAAAAATAGTATTTAATGCTCGATCGACCATGTAAAGGATATCTGATGGGCACAATACTTTTCCTACACTGCAACCTAGGTGGTATTGAAATGTTCTCAAAGAGGCACACCCATCCAATAAGTACTTGTTCAGATAACACACCTAAGGGCGTGTTTTTTTGTGGATGTGCATATCACTAGGGAAAAAACGGTGTATAATGCGTGATCGACCATGCAAATCATATCCGATGGTGACAATAATTTTCACGCACCTCAACATAGTTGAAACAGACTTGCGTGCAAAGTGGAGCCCCCATCTGATAAGTAGTTGTTTGATTAACACACCTAGGACCGTGTTTTTTCGTGGTTGTGCATGACACTAAGCCAAAAACGTTGTTTTATGCTTGATCGACAATGCAAAGCATATCCAATGGCACAATACTTTGCACACACCTTCAACTACATGGAATTGACTTACATGCAAAGTGGCACTCCCATCCCATAAGTGCTTGATTGGATAACATACCTAGCGGCGTGTTTTTTTACGGATGTGCATGACACTAGAGCAAGAATAGTATTTATTGCTCGATCAATCATGCAAAGGATATCCGATGGGCACATTACTTTTTTTATACCTCAATCTAGGTGGTATTGGAATGGTCCCAAAGAGGCACACCCATCTGATAAGTACTTGGTCAGATAACACACCTAAGGGCATGTTTTTTTGCGGATGTGCATATCACTCAGGAAAAAATGGTGTATAATGCGTGATGCAAATCATATCCGATGGTGACAATACTTTGCAGAACCTCAACATAGTTGAAACGCTCTTGCGTGCAAAGTGGAGCCCCCATCCGATAAGTACTTGTTTGAATAACACTCCTAGGGCTGTGTTTTTATATGGTTGTGCATGACACTAAGGCAAAAATGGTGATTTATGCTTGATCCACAATGTAAAGCATATCCGATGGGCACAATACTTTTCACACACCTTCAACTAGGTGGAATTGACTTACATGCAAAGTGGCATTCCCATCGCATAAGTACTTGATCGGATAACACACCTAGTAGCGTATTTTTTAACGGATGTGCATGACACTAAGGGAAAAATGGTATTTAATGCTCGATCGACCATGCAAAGCATATCCGATGGGAACAATACTTTTCCTACACCTTAGCCTAGGTGGTATTGAAATTTTCTCAAAGAGGCACACCCATCCGATAAGTACTTGGTCAGATAATATACCTAAGGATGTGTTTTTTTGCAAATGTGCATATCACAATGGGAAAAACGTTGTATAATGCGTAATCGACCATGCAAAGCATATCTGATGGTGACAATACTTTGCACACATCTCAACCTACTTGAAACGTACTTGCGTGAAAAGTGGAGCCCCCATCCGATAAGTACTTGTTTGATTAACACACTTAGGACCGTGTTTTTTCATGGTTGTGCATGACACTAAGCCAAAAACGGTGTTTTATGCTTGATCAACAATGCAAAGCATATCCAATGGGCACAATACTTTGCACACATGTTCAACTAGGTGGAATTGACTTACATGCAAAGTGGCACACCCATCCCATATGTGCTTGATTGGATAACATACCTAGCAGCGTGTTTTTTTGCGGATGTGCATGACACTAGAGCAAAAATAGTATTTAATGCTCGATCGACCATGCAAAGGATAACTTGGCGTGTCCATCTGATGAGTACTTGATCAGATAACTTCTCCCACCAATAAATTAAGTACTAATTAAAAATTATAATAAATGAGTAGATTATTAAAAAGAGACTAATATTTATGTAATTGTTGCTACTACAGCTTGCTTGCGAACGACTCTCACAAAGGAGATGGCTATAGATTTTGTTCCAGGGATGGATGTGATTTGATGTAGTAAAAGAGAAGTAGTTGCATTTGCTACAATCCATGATAGTGATCCCAATTCAGTTTGCCACTTTCGAAGACTTGGTGAAGATAAGGTGGTAGTTACTGTATCAAAGATTCTTAGCGCACATGTTGAGCTAAAGTATAAATGTGGAGATATGGAAACACTTGGAGATGTTATGCCCTACAATACATCCAACAAATCATTTATAGCATGGGACAAAGATGAGACTTATGCAACAGACATTATCAAGAATACAAAGTGCACCACCTTGGATTTTACTATAGGGGACATTTTACAAATGATATCATTTGCAAATAAGACTGTAGCAGAAGGTGAAGTATTGGGATTCGAACAAGTGGAGCAATGGTCATTTGCACAGATGAGGATTCTAAAAGTCACTGATGATGGTATGGTTGATAACATAACATCCTTATGTGATCCCTACTATGAGGTAGGCAAGAATATGAGATGGAGCATGCAATTTTTAAACATGAGAAAGAGGCACATGGTTTTCAATGATAAAGACAAGGTATACTACAATATCAAAGGACCTAAAAAGCATGCCCATGTGCTAGGTTCTATCACTTCAAATGTGGATGATTTCAATGTAATCAATTATAAAAGTGACATCTTATCTGGAGTGGATGAGTTCATTGGTTCCAATAAACAAAATGATTTTAAAAGCGAAGCCTTATCTGAGGTGGATGAATTCTTGCACAGTGAGAAGGGCAGAGGTTTCAATAGTGATGTCTTGTCAAGTGTGGATGAGTTCATGCATATTAACAAACCTGGTGTCAATCAAGCTTGTGGATTTGTGAAAGCCATGCAAGATGTCCCAATGAGTGATGTTCTCTCAGGAGTGGAAGAGTTTCAAGGTTCTCAATACTCTCGTAGAATATTGAAATCATTGAATGGTCCTAAGAGTATGTTAAAAATGAGGATGAGATCAACAGAGGATTATTCAATATTTAACTTTGATTGTGATATGGCCAAGGATGCAACGACCAATCATGGATGCTTGGTTACAAACAAATGTGAGGAGAAGAAGTGCATAAATACAGATAACAACATGCACGAGGAACGAAACGGTCATACATATGCATGAAGAGAAAGCGAATCCAAGCAGATCCACAAAAGCAACCAAAGAGGAAGAGAGTAATGAAGGAGGAGAACATGTTAAATGCATTGGGATATCTATGTTGCAAGCGAAGATGTATGCGCTTCATTGATCTTGCAGACATCAAGGAATGTAGAGGACACGTGTGGCAAAGAAGAGGAAGCAAAAGAACTGAATACCTTCTCACAAGTCTCTCTTGCTTTCTTCAGAATGGCAATAAAAGGCTAAGTTCAAGACAAAAGGTAAAACCTCTCGTAAATGGAAAAAGGATTTGCAATAAGGCATATTGCAATATTACTGGATCATCCCATGGTACATATTGGGATTTAGTCACCAAGGCAAAGGGCGGCAATAAATTTAGCATTCACCGTAATAGAGGAAGGTCCAAATCAAGAATCTCAACTATCAAGGCAACAACAATTTTGCAAGACTTCATACATGAAAATGCTTTACCTCAACCCCATATATCTACCAAACTCCCTAACGGAGATGCGATCACTGAAATGCACCTTCCAATGGGCTTGACAAAGCTCAAAGTATTTGACTCTATTGCAGAAAAGCAAAGGCAAAGAGGGGATGCCGTAGCTTCTTCTCATACTTTGTATACTCTTTGGAAGAAGAACTTTGGACATGTTAAAATCCCAAGGAGGCAAAAAATGTCAAAGTGCAATGTCTGTGATGATTTAAAGTGAGTGATTGAGAGTGCAACATGTCCAAATCAAAGGGAATTATACAAAAAAACCGAAAATCTCATCATGACCTTATTCGACATTCCAGACAAAAATATGCATTTTGGAAGGAGCAAGCTATTTCGCATCCCGATGACTACATGTGCCTTATTGTAGATGGCATGGATCAAAATACAACAGCATTGCCTCGTTTTGTTGCCACTCCACCTAAATTACATGGAAAACACTTTCTAAAGACACATCTATGTGGAGTGTTAGTGCATGGAATTAAGTTCTTTGCAGATATATGGATTGATTCCTTGCATCTACATGATAGCAATCAAGTTGTAACATCTATTATGAAGGCAATTCACAATGTACATGCAGAAAAAGGTCACCTACCACCGACTTTGAGAATACAAGCTGATAATTGCTGGCGAGAAAATAAGAACGTACTCATGTTTGCATTCTGCTCCATGCTAGTTGCTCATCAAATCTTCAATGAGGTCGAATGTGGATTTTTGTATGTTGGGCATACACATGAGGATATCGATCAGGTTTTTAGCACAGTCTCAAGGGAGCTTAAATGCAAGGATGTGGAGAAAATAGATGACTTGGTAAGAAGATGTGGTAGGCAAGTTGGTGGTCGTAAGGAAAGTATAGTATGTGAGAGGCTCGAAAGAATGTATGATTGGAAGAGCTTCATTCTACCTTTCATACAAACGAGTGGTGATGCATTGACAGGTCATACCAATCCACACTACTTTCGTTTTTTTTTAAAGATGAAAAACCCGTAATGCAATGGCAACAGTATTCTCATGATACAAAATGGGAACCTGAAGAACCTTACAGTCTCTTAACTTCAATTCCTAGCAAGGAAAGGTATCCAACATGGGCTCCTATACAAGAATTCAATGAGAGGTCTAACTGTGAAATAGAAGGATTAAAAGCATTTATTACATACAAAGAGGAAATGCTCCGGAGATATCCTGATTCGAAGCCTACTTGGAGAGAACACACTACCACTATAATTAACAAGACACGAAATTTAATAAAGGACCGTGATAGAATGCAAGGCTCAAAGGATGTCAAGGAAGAATGCAATATGTTTTGGCCAAATGTTCATAACGATTTGCGCCTAGCTCCAGTCTTTGAAAATGAATTTGTATCATTACTCCCACGTCCATATTGTGGACCGAAGAAGAGAGAGTTTATGCCACAAGTAGATATAGAGGTTGATTGTTTTGTTGTGGTTCGGCCATCGGATAATGAATATGAGAATGTGAAGTTTTGGGTTGCAAAAGTAGTTGATGTGCAAAGAGATGACCAAGGGAGAGCTACAACATTTATAGCGGTAAGGTATGAGCCAAAGGGCAAGAAGGAGAATATGGATAACAACACATTGTATACTAATTGTATAATGAAGGAGTGGGTCCCAAATGATGAAGCAGTCTCTCAAGTTTCGACGGAGACAATCATAGTGTCTTGGCATTCAAAGGCAAAGAAATCAAAGAAGCGCATGGGATATGAGGTAGAAGGAAAAATAAAAATACCACAGCAAATTATTTTGCATATACACAAATTTTTAAGGATGCTCGCCATGGGGGAAGTAGAAGGAGACAGCGCAAATGAAGAATGTCCATGATTAAAGCCTTGTATTGAAGTCCATTGAAGGATTTTATTTGGGGACTAGGCAAGAAGCCAATCCAAGACAATTATAATCAGAGTCATCACCTCCTATGTCAAATGAGAGTCAAAATATGCACTGGATGTCACCCAAGGGTCAAGGCTTGCCAAGACAATAGGGAGTTAATGCAGATGGCACCTGGCAAGGGACTATCACATTGAGCAATAAGACAATGGGGAGTCAATGCACCCAAGGGGCAAGGCTTGGCAAGACAAGTGGGAGTTAATGCAGATGGCACCTATATTTTGCACTGGATGTCACCCAAGGGTCAAGGCTTGGCAAGATAATAGGGAGTTAATGCAGATGGCACCTGGCAAGGGACTATCGCTTTGAGCAATAAGACAATGGGGAGTCAATGCACCCAAGGGGCAAGGCTTGGCAAGACAAGTGGGAGTCAAATTATGCAGATGGCACCTGGCAAGGGACTGTCGTGACATTGAGCAATAAGACAATGGGGAGTCAAATTATGCAGATGGCACAAATTGAGGCTCTTTAAGAGCAACAATTTAAATTGTAAACATATGTTCAATGTATATCATTTTGGATATAAAGACTCTAGCTGAGAGCAATGTCTCTCAATGTAATCATATAATAATAGCTATAATTGCCTACTATACCACTTTGGTTCAATACAAAACTTGGGTCTTATGGCATCATGTCTTTTTTCTATATATTAAAAGTTTTAAAAATTGTGTGCATATTGCGAGTGACAATGTTATTTTCATGAAATATTTAAGTCTCCTTTCATGGATTTATAAATTTATCACATCAAGGAAAAATATTAAAAATAATTAAATTAACAAATAACTTAGATATAGCTAGAATTTCTAATATAGAATTATTTCAAATTCTTGCATGTTGGTGCAAAAGTATAGATTGAAAAAACAATATTTTTATGTGAATATGATAGTGCCACAAAGTGAACTTTTGATTTGGGAAGAATATTTTCAGAAAGTAAAATTTTGATTTGGTTACGATATTTTCACAAAGTAAAGTTTTCATTTGGGAAGGATTTTTGGGCTTCATCTAAAAACAACAGAAAAAGTCCAAAATTAATGAAATAGGTGTTGGGGGTGGGGGTGGGAGGATGGGAGTGGGAGTGGGAGAGGGAGTGGAAAGGGGGGAGGTGGGGGTGGGGGTGGGAGAATGGGAGTGGGAGTGGGAGAGGGAGTGGGAATGGGGGAGGTGGGGGTGGGGTGAGGGTGGGAGGATGGGAGTGGGAGTGGGAGGGGTGGGGTGGGAGGATGGGAGTGGGAATGGGGGAGGTGGGGGTGGGAGAATGGGCGTGGGAGTGGGAGAGGGAGTGGGAATGGGGGAGGTGGGGGTGGGAGGATGGGAATGGGAGGGGTGGGGCGGGAGGATGGGGATGGGAGTGGGAGTGGGAGTGGGAATGGGGGAGGTGAGGGTGGGAGAATGGGAGTGGGAGTGGGAAAGGGAGTGGGAATGGGGGGGGAGGGTTGGGGGTGGGAGGATGGGAGTGGGAGTGGGAGTGAGAGGTGGAGGTGGGAGGATGGGAGTGGGTGGGAGAGAGAGAGAAGATAATGTGATGGAGAGGCCAATAGGAGAGGAGATAATGATATAGAAGGACCAATGAGAGAGAAGCACTTAAAACCCTAGTTTTTCTTATATATACTCTCCTCCTCTCATTGTTTCTCTCATTTCAACAAGGAAGAGCAAGAGGAGAAGCAAAAAGAGGAGCAAGAGCAAAAGCAAGCACAAGCATAAATCTCAACTTTCTTCCAAGTACTTTTTTTTAAATTTGTATTCTTGAAATTTTATTATAGAGAGAGAACTTAGAGAGAGAGAGAAAAGTGAAGGAGAGACTTTTAGATAGAGATTATAAGAGAGAGAGTCTTGCTGCCTCGGAAGTAAAAGAGAGAGAGAGGGAGAAAGAGAGAGGGAGAGACTTTTAGAGAGAGAGAGAAAGAGAGAGGAGAGACGTTTACAGAGAGAGAGAGAGGGTGAGAGGTAAAAGAGAGAGAGAGAGGGGAGGGCCGTGCGAGAGGAGAGAGAGAGAGGGGACTCTCTGGGTCACCCAATGTCTCTCCCTCGAAGGGGTCCACCTCGACGAGTCCATCTGGACCCTCCTTCCAATCCGTGTGGTGTAGGAAAAGAAGGGCACCTCATCCACCTGCTCAGCTAGGCCGCCCCTAGAGGGCCAGAACCACTCTCCCGGATCCCAGTGGACCTCCCTCAGGATCTACCCTCCCACAGCCAAAGGCGCCATCTAGAGGCGTCCTGCTCTGAGATACTGGGAGGGTAAATGTGCCACTCCTTCCCCAAACGTCCCACCACTCTGATAATTTGCCAGTGTATCCCATCAAGACTCCCATCCATCTTGGGGTCACTCTCGCCACGATAGAGGAGAGAGAGAGAGGGAGGGAGAGAGCCACGAGAGAGAGAGACGAGAGGGAGAGAGAGGGGAGAGAGAGAAAGGGCTACGCGAGAGGAGAGAGAGGTGAGAGAGAGAGGGGAAGAGGGCTAGAGGAGAGGCAAGAGATGAGAGGGAGAGAGAGGCGAGAGAGAGAAAGGGAGAGAGGGAAAGGAGAGAGAGCATGAGAGGGGAAAGGGGAGACGAGAGAGAGAGAGAAAGGCGAGACAAGAGGGGGAGAGAGAGAGCATGAGAGAGGGAGGGGGAGAGAGAGAGAGGGGGGGAGGCACAACTTGAAGGAGAGAGAGAGAGAGAAAAGAGAGAGAGAGAGGAGAGAAAGAGGCGCACTACCAAAGAGGCGAAAGAGAGAGAGAGAGTGGGAGAGGCACGCTACCGCGACAGCACGCAAAAGAGAGAGACGAGAGGGTGGGGGGGAGAGAGAGAGAGAGAGAGCAAAGAGAGGAGAGAAAGAGAGGGGTGCGAGAGAGGGAGAGAGAGAAAGAGAGAGAGAGAGAGAGAGGAGAGAGTGGGAGAGAGAGAGAGAGAGAAGAGAAAGAGATGTGTGAGAGAGATAGAGAGAGAGAGAGAGAGAGAGAGAGAGAGAGAGAGAGAGAGAGAGAAAGGAGAGTGTGGGAGAGGCGCGCTGCCACCACGAGGAGAGAGAGAGAGAGAGGAGAGAAAGAGAAGCGCGAGAGAGAGAGAAAGGAGAGAGTGGGAGAGGCGCGCTGTCGCGGCAGTGCGCGAGAGAGAGAGAGAGAGAGGACAAGGTGAGAGAGAGAGAGAGAGAGAGAGAGAGAGCAGAGAGGAGAGAAAGAGAGGAGGGCACGAGGGGCACGAGAGATAGAGAGAGAGAGAGGTGAGAGAGAGAGAGAGTGAGAGAGAGAGAGAGAGAGAGAGAGAGAGAGAGAGAGAGAGAGAGAGTGGGAGAGGCGCGCTGCCACGGTAGCACGAGAGAGAGAGAGAGAGAGAGGAGAGAGTGGGGGGGAGAGAGAGAGAGAGAGCAAAGAGAGGAGAGAAAGAGAGGGGCGCGAGAAAGGGAGGGAGGGAGGGGGAGAGAGAGAGAGAGAGAGAGAGAGAGAGAGAGAGAAGAGAGGAGAGTTTGGGAGAGGCACACTGTCATGGCAGCGCCCAAGAGAGAGACAGAGGAGAGAGTGGGGGGAGAGAGAGATAGAGAGCAGAGAGAGGAGAGAAAGAGAGGGGCGAGAGAGAGAGAGAGAGAGAGGAGAGAGTGGGAGAGAGAGAGAGAGAAGAGAAAGAGAGACGAGAGAGAGAGAGAAAGGAGAGTGTGGGAGAGGCGCCCTACCACGGCAACGAGAGAGAGAGAGAGAGAGAGAGAGAGAGAGAGAGAGAGAGAGGAGAAAGTGAGAGAGAGAGAGAGAGAGAGAGAGAGAGAGAGAGAGAGAGAGAGGAGAGAGTGGGAGAGAGAGATGCGCTGCCGTGGCAGCAGCAGCACGAGAGAGAGGAGAGAGATCAGACAGAGGAAAGAAAGAGAGGGGGGAAGAGAGAGAGAGAGAGAGAGAGAGAGAGAGGAGGGAGTGGGAGAGAGGTGCACTATGCGAGAGAGAGAGAGAGAGAGAGAGAGAGAGAGAGAGAGAGAGAGAGAAAGTGGGAGGGAGAGAGGGGAGATTGGGAGGGAGCGCGAGAAAGAGAGGAGAGAGTAGGAGGGAGAGAAAGAGAGTGAGAGAGAGGGGCGCGCTACTGCGGCAATGAGAGAGAAAGAGAGAGAGAGAGGGGAGTGGGAGAAAGAGAGAGAGAGAGAGAGAGAGGAGAGAGTGGGAGAGCAAGAGAGAAGAGAGAGAGGTGCAGCGCGTGAGAAAGAGAGAGAGAAAAAGAGAGGAGAGAGTGGGAGAGAGAGAGTGCGAGAAAGTGAGAGAGAGAGAGAAGAGAGAGAGGAGAGAAAGAGAGAGAGAGGGATGAAGCAAGAGAGAGAGAGAGAGAGAGAGAGAGAGAGAGGAGAGTGTGGCGGGGAGAGAAAGATAGAGAGCAGAGAGTAGAGAGAAAGAGAGGGGCAAGAGAGAGAGGAGAGAGTGGGAGAGAGAGAGAGAGAGAAGAGAAAGAGATGCGAGAGAGAGAGAGAGAGAAAGGAGAGTGTGGGAGAGGCGCGCTATCACGGCATCATGCGAGAGAGAGAGAGAGAGAGAGAGAGAGAGAGAGAGAGAGAGAGAGAGAGAGAGAGGAGAGAGTGGGAGAGCGAGAGAGAGAGAGAGAGAGAGAGAGAGAGAGAGGAGAGAAAGAGAGAGAGGTGCGAGAGAGAGAGAGAGAGAGAGAGAGAGAGAGAGAGAGAGAGATGCACTGCCACGGCAGTGGCATCATGAGAGAGAGGAGAGAGAGGGAGAGAGAGAGAGTAGAGAGAGGAGAGAAAGAGAGGGGGGTGAGACAGAGAGAGAGAGAGAGAGAGAGAGAGAGAGGAGAGGGTGGGAGAGAGGCACGCTGCGCACGATAGAGAGAGAGAGAGTGTGTGTGTGTGTGGGAGGGAGAGAGGAGAGAGTGGGAGGGAGAGAAAAAGAGAGAGAGAGGGGTGCACTGCCACCACAGCACGGGAGAGAGAGAGAGAGAGAAAGAGAGGAGAGAAAGATAGAGGGGCAAGAGAGAGAGAGAGAAAGAGAGAGAGGGAGAGGAGAGAGTGGGAGAGAGAGTAGGAGAGCGAGAGAGACGAGAGAGAGGCACAGTGCGCGAGTGAGAGAGAGAGAGAGAGAAAGAGAAAAAGAGAGGAGAGAGTGGGAGAGAGTGTGAGAGAGTGAGTGAGAGAGAGAGAGAGAGAGAGAGAGAGAGAGAGAGAGAGAGAGAGAGAGAGAGAGAGAGAGTGAAGGAGAATTAATGAAGGGATATTAGAGGAGAGATAGTGAAGGAGAATGTAAACGTGTGGAAACTTGCAAACAAAACTATCTACCTTGGTGTGTGATTTAGTCGAAACTTAAACAAACAAAACTATAAACCTTGGTGTTTGAAAAGAGACACGTGTGGAAACTTGAATTTCAAATTTCTTGCCTTTTTTAAAACTATGAATCCTTGTGTTTGAAAAGACAAACGTGTGGAAACTTGAAAATTGTGTGAAAAGACAAACGTGTGGAAACTTGAAAAGTGTGAAAAGACAAACGTGTGCGAAAAGGAAAACTTATGGAAACTTGAATTTTAAAATTTCTTTTTTTTAATTTAAAATGAGTTTCACTTTCATTTTCAATTTACTAGTTTAATTTCTCAATTAAAATTTTAAAAATATAGTAGAAAAAAATGCATTTTGTGTTGGAATATAAAAAGTATAATTTTAATTTTATCACATTTTTGAAAATTTTAAAAGTAGTTTAACTTACATTCGTATATTATTAGTTTAATTTATTTCTTTTTAGGGAGAATTAATATATACTTCTAGGTAAATATTAATTTTTTTATTTTAAGTCTTATTTTCTTAATTTTACGTTTAAATTTTTATATTTTTCATAAACTTTAAGTTAAATAAAATTTATTTATATTTCAACTTTTGTGATTTCAAACTAATAAGAATTTACTTTGTCAAAATTTAAACTTCTTATGATTGTGAATTTTAAATTCTTATTAGTTTTAAGTTAAATTAATTTGAATTAAAAAAGAGTTTGGGGGTTTGGGTTTAAGGTTTGGGGACTGGGGGTTTAGGGTTTAGGAGTTAGGGCTTAGGGTTTGGGGTTAGGGGTTTACAGTTTAGGGTTTGGGTTTGGGGTTAGTGTTTAGGGCATTAGTATTTGGGGGTTAGGGTTTAGGGTTTAGGGTTTAGGTTTTGGGGTTCAGGGTTTAGGGATTAGGGTTAAGGGGTTAGGGTCTAGGGTTTGTGGGTTAGGGTCTAGGGTTTGGGAGTTTGGGTTTAGGATTTAGGGTTTGGGGGTTTGTGTTTAGGGTTTAGGGTTTTGAGGTTTGGGTTTAGGGTTTAGGGTTTTGAGGGGGTTTAGGATTTAGGGTTTTGAGGGGGTTTAGGGTTTAGGCTTTGGGGGTTAGGTTTTAGGGTTTTAGGGTTTAGGGGTTAGCATTTAGGGTTTGGGAGTTTAGGGTTTGGGGATTTGGATTTAGGGTTTAGGATTTGGGGGTTGGGTTTAGGGTTCAGGGTTTGAGGGTCTGGGGTTCAGGGTTTGGGGTTAGGTTTTAAGATTTGAGGGTTTTGGTTTTGGGTTTGGGGTTTAAGGTTTAGGGCTTAGGGTTTGGAGTCAATTTATATTTGTAGTTTTTATTATTTAAATTTAAATTTATTAAGATTTTAACTTCTTATTAATGTGAATGTTAAATTCTTATGAGTTGTAAGTAAATTAGTTTTTGTAAATAAAAATTTTATCTTTTTTAAACTTGAAACCTGAGTATATTAAAAAGAACAATGGAAAATAGATTATTTCTTACTTTTAACTCACAACCTAAGCATTTAAAAAGAACAATGGAAAATAAATTATTTCTTTCTTTTCTTCGCTTCGATTAGTTCCTAATCGGAGTCAGTCCATTCGTTCACATTCGGTTTCACACTCACAACAACCCTACCATTTAAGCAACGATCAAGGTTTTAAAACTTTCAAGATGATTGGAAGTTGTATCAATGGACAAGACAGATTATAGTTGAATCAGTTAAGGGATTGGATAGAGCAGATTATATTTGTACCAGTTGTGGGAGTTGACAGAGCATTTTGCACTTATATCTGACAGACTTCAAATTTATATTCGATTGTACTTTATTTCATTTTACACTATCCACGAGTTCATTGTAAATCCTTTTTTTTTTTCACATTTATGCATGTATCTAAGCCTTGTAAAGCCTTTTAGGCTATTCCCAAAGCATGAAATTGACACTTATACGATTGGGAAGAATGAAAACTTGATGTGTATCAATGGGACTCATTGTACTTTTGATTTATCAAAGTAATTGTAGTTTGTCAAAGTACCTAAAATTTTTGTTGTGCTTTAATATAGGATGGATCTTGAGGCTACAGCATTTGTCAATGGTATGACACTGAAATACAATGGAAGAATTTATGCCCCAAAGGACTTCACAAACTGGACCGTTGTTGACACAACAAAGAAAGCATGGTTCTTGGTATTGAGTAAAGGAAATCTCATTCTAGTGATGACAAAAAGAGAGTTGGAGAAAGATGAGTGGGCATCAGATGTATCTTTCTCAAAGAGCAATTTGATACAAGGGGGCATCTTACTAGGAATAAAAATTGAAAAAGATAGCAATACAATGATGATTTACACAAAGTCAAGAATGAGCAACAGATTGTTTCTTCTTTCAAAGAAAGATGCAATGCACTTTGTGATGCCGCCGCCAAAAGCACCTAGATTTCCTGAATTGGTTCCTGCATTGGAGATCCTCCAACATGTGTGGGAGGAATTTCCCATTGAGGAAGCAAGAAAAATGCAGTCAAAGATTATCCTTGAATACTTTCAGGGTGTCATTGAACAAGGTTCAACTTCATTGGAGGGACCTAAGGTGCAAGAATCCACACATGAGAAAGGAAGTGATGAGACACGCCATGTAGACCTAGTTCATGGTAATATAAATGAGGAACGGGAGTGGATGAGACAGAACACATTGTAGCATTGGATGAGGGTCTTGTACACATGGATGCTTACAAGGGATCTACATCTGAGACAGGAACTGAATTGGCTGAGACACGACATGCATCAGATGATACAGGACATGCACATACATCTCAGATAGGAATTGAATTGACTGAGACATGACATGCATCAGATAAGACAGGACATGCACATGCATCTCTTGTTCATGGTATTACTCACTTAGATGGTGTAACTCATGAAGTTGATGGAATAACAGAACAAATGTAGCCCTTAAGTATACTTGAAGTTGAGGCAATAGAAGAACAAGTAGGGCGATCTAAAGCGGTTCACATAGAGCCCCTAAAAAATAAATCCCGACATCAAATGCAAAAGGCAAGTACTTCACGAGCTACATTTCCAAGTCCTATAACTCGAAAAAGAGGTCATTCATATACAAAGAAAGGGCAAAAAAGAGAAGAGGAAGAATGCAAAGAGGATGTAGAGGGTCTCGAAATGGAGTCAGATTTAGAAGCAGAAATGTTATCAATGAAGAACCTAAATCTTCGCTTGAATGAGGCTGTGATAGATGAAGATCCAAGATATATATGGGGCCAGAAGACTCAAGTTATACATGCGTCAATGCTGGTCAAAGTAAACGTCTTCACCAACAGTAGGACCTTAGATATTGTCTATGCTGAAAAGATTTTTCAGGCTTTGATTGATGGAAAAGAACCAATTTTTTCTAATTTGGTACTCCATCCAAGGGCATTTTGGCCAGTCAGAGGAGATTCTAGTCAATCCATCGATTTCTCTTAGCCTATAGATTTTGAGATGCAATTCACAAAGTTCCTCGGAAAACAAGTTCCCTCACTTCAAGAAGGAAAAAGTTCAGTGAATGATCTAGAACGACATATAAAGGATGCTAAGAGAAATTTCTTAGCTCACTACACTTTTGAGGCAATAGATGGTTAGCACTATGCCTATGCTTGTAATGAGCATTCTAGAGAGGCATACAACAAAGGAGAAATTACTTATCAAACCTTCACGAGTGTGCCTCGATTTCACTACTATTCTGCATGCATTTATATCTTCAAGAATGACAAAAAATATTTGATTGAGTTAGAAAGACTTAATCATGACATTCATGCACTACGAAAGATCACCTCCACTTCAAAGATGTTGCTCAAATCTAGGACCATATGGAGAACTTTTCATTCTCTTGTGACCACTCTCAAAAGAACTGCAATTAAAGTGGAAGCGGATAATCTTGTTGACTTCTACACATGCTTGAGTGCCATTATACCAAGGGGAAAGCAGGAAAGAATAGAGGTGATTACAAGCTTTAAGACAATAAGGGTCAGGTATCAAGACTACACAAGCATACTTTTCCATAGTGATGAAGTTTTTCATCAGATCAAATATGTGTGTCTTGCATGTGAGAAGGGAGATGTCACATATGAGGCTCCATCATTGACTAAAGATAAGGCAAAGAAGATTGAGAAAAAAGAGATGACGGCTCGGATGTGGAGGCCTCTAAGAAACTTGCCAAACAAATATGCTAGTCTTGTTGCAGAGAAATTAATGTCCAAAGAATGGTTTTTTGGCAAAAAGGATAAAGATCATTGCATGGAAGATTGCATCATCCCAACAGGTCAAGCGTGATGCAGTAAAGAGTGCAATTGAATATTTGCTGGCAGAAAAAAAAATTCCAATCAGCCAATGTAAAATTGATCATAGCATTGTGAGGCAGATGGCATAAACTTTACCGTCGCCTAAACCGAAGGCTTGGGCACATAAATGGGTGAAGGTAGAAGATGATGGAGTTGAAATTACTCCTTCTATGGCAAGTGACATTCCGGAAAATGTGTATGCAGATCTAGTCGTGTTGGAGCATTGCTCCATGGGGATCGATGCCCATGCCTCCCTAATGAATGTGCAGTTTGTAGGCCACATGGATCCTCATCATGTGTTGCAAGGGAGGGTAGGTTTTGTAGCCTGAGGTCTCTGTGGGAGCCAATGGTTTGTCCAAAGGGGGATCGTGAGTGGCACATGATTGAATGCATTCACAACACATGCAAGCATTGTAGTTTGAAGCTAAAGAAGAAGACATTCAATGTCTGTCCAAATGAAATGAGGAAAGACAAACACGTTGCTCTAAAATGGAGGAGATTTGAAAATGTCATTAATGTTGAAGGATTCAATAAAAAGAGATGGAGTACTATCATATAAGAGCACCGAGCCAAGGGAGCTTGTAGGTGACATGGTTCAATCCATCCCAAAATATGTGCTTCACAATTTCACGGCCAACTAGCAAGATAAGCAGTTCAGGATGTGCCTTGCCAATTTTCCTTATGACACTATTGTATCTATCATAGATTTTGTAGAAAATTATTAGACTTTTTAAGAACAAGATGAGATACAAAGTGCTCACTGCGACAACAAGCAGATAACAATTCTTGTTCATATCATGTACAATCATTTGCTTGATTCTTCCATGCCTGATGCCAATCTGCTTGCTAACTCATAGGAGTCCAGGTTAGTGCAACATGTAACTTTGTGTGGATTAATAAATGTATCAATATTAAAAATAAATCAAAATTTAAATTTGGATCCATTATAATTAGATATCTAGAGGAAAATTAAGTTGGGAGGGCAAGAGGGAAAAATGAAACTAGACCCTTTTACAAATCCTGGAATTTTGGACCAAGTTGCAAGACATGAAATTTACTCATTCATGGATGGTTATAGTGGGTATATCCAAATATCAATTGCATCTGAAGACAATCCAATACACAAATTATTACAGAGTGGGGTGCTTATGCATCAAAAGTGATGCCTTTTGGATTATAGAATGCTCCTTCTACTTTCCAAAGATTTATGGTGTTCAAGATAGCTATCATCCAGCTATTATTCATGGGCGGTGTACCAACCGCATCTACAACTAACAAGTCGGTGACATAAATGCACAACGGTCACCCTGGCATATCATGAGTGGAGCTCAATATCTCAACACTCCCCCTCAAGCTCAATCCCAATTCCTACACACCAAGTAGGTCTCTGAACTTGTGCATCTTCTCTGCACCCAATGCCTTCGTGAATATGTTAGCTACCTGATCCTCTGTGCTGACATAAACTAGATCAATAAAACCTACTAGAACCTTCTCCCGCACATAGTGATAATGCACCTCAATGTGCTTTGTTCTAGCATGATAGACTGGGTTATTTGCCTAACAAAACACCTCAAATATTATTTTTTGGCAGTTGTGCAAAACACTTGATGGAAAATGGAATTTGTGGCACATTTGACCATCCAGGGCATATACGATGGGCACAATACTTTGCACACGGATCAAAATAGGTTGTATTGACTAACTTGAAAAGTATTGTGCCCATCGGGTATGTGCACATTCAAATAACACACCTCAAAGTGTGTTTTTTGGCCGTTGTGCATGACACTTAGTTGAAAATAAAGTTTGTGGTGTGTTTGACCATCAAAAGCATATTATATGGGCATAATACTTTCCACAGACCTAAATATAGGTTGGATTGACATGAATGAAAAGTATAATGTCCATCCACTATGTTCGCATTCGAATAACACACCTCAAACTCTATTTTTTGGCAGTTGTGCATAACTCTTGATGAAAAACACGATTTGTGGCAACTTTCACCATCCAAATCATATGCAATGGGCATGATACCTTGCACACAACTCAAAATAGGTTGTATTGATTCATTTGAAAAGTATCGTTCCGATTAGGTATGAGAACATTCAAATAACACACCTCAAATACTATTCTTTGGTAGTTGTGCATAACACTTGGTGAAAAACAGGATTTGTGGCACGTTTGACCATCCAATGCATATCCTATGGGCAAGATATTTTGCATGAACATTAAAATAGTTTATATTCACACTTGTGCAAAGCATTGTATCCTTTTGGTATGAGCACATTCTAATACACCTCAAGTACTATTTCTTGGTGGCTGTGCATAACACTTGGTGAAAAACGATGTTTGTAGTGCATTTGACCATCCAAATCATATCCGATGGGCATGATATTTTACACACGCCTCAAAATAAGTTGTATTGACTTGTGTGCAAAGTATTGTGACCATTGGGTATGAGCGCATTCAAATGGCACCTTAGATACTATTTTCTTACAGTTTGCATAACACTTGGTGAAAAATGGGGTTCGTGCTAACTTTGACCATCCAGAGCATATTTGATGGGAATGATACTTTATAGACAGCTCAAAATAGGTTAGATTTATACACATGCAAGTATCATGCCCATTAGGTATGTGCATGCTAGATATGCTCAATGCCCCACCCTCCTGGTAACCACCAGTGGTCTAAGGTGCTCAAGTTGTAAGGCCCCCATATGAGGAGAAGCCATGTGTGAGCTCGGGACACTAGATGGATCCTAGCTTGCATGTCAGATGAGGCCTATCAATGAGACCATTGATGGTAGAAAGGTGATCTATGTGAGTCTAGCCTATGGGCTAGGTAGGGTAGGTAAGCTGGTAGCAAAACGAGGCACATTGTCTTGATTGTGTGGAAGCCCCTTGCTCTCGCTGCTGCTGGCGAAGGTATAGGGAATATTCCTTGAATATTCCATGGACGACTAGTTGGTTCCACCAGCTAGGTTGACTGGTTGGCTCCATTGATTAGGTTGACTAGTCCGCTCCACTGACTACGTTGATCTAACTACTACCCTCATAGATATAAAGAGGCGACCCACCCTCCCAGTCCATTGCATCAGATCAGATCAGATATTCTAGCAGAGATATTCCAACTAGTAGCTCTTCACCTAGTGTCTGTCTAGATCATGATCTAAGCTCCACTGTGGGAGCACATGGGTGGATAGAGCCATTATCTGTACTACATCAGTATTAAAGGAAAATTTTATTCATCTCCAGTTTGTTGTATACTCTCTATTTTTTGTTCAATTTTTGTTCCACTGCATCGTGTATTTTAACATGGTATCAGAGCCCAAACGGGTCTAAGGATTGAAGAGTAGAAGAGAGGCAAGGGCTTCAACAACATAGGGAGTGATGGCATTAGGAAGTGGCTCAAGTTCTCAGCAGCTGCACCAACAATACCAACAATCCAGGCATTGAGGATTCGCCCACCAGCCTTCACTGAAGGCAAGCTAGATGGTACAAACTACACTCTATGGAAGTTTAAAATTACTACTATTTTGGATTCGTATGAGCTTCAAAATCTGGAGACAATATTGGGGACTGACCCAGAACCACAGAACCATAAAAAACCCTTGACCCAACAGATGCGGGGAGAATGATACCTCCTAATGCTGACCTTCTACGAGCTTGGAAATGCAAGAATGCAAATGCTCTGTGTGCCTTGGTTCCAAGTACTACTGATAGTGTTTTGACCTTGATTTAGCATACATCTAAGGCATCTATAGCTTGGAACATATTGAAGAGTCAATATGAGACGTGGAATCAGACAAGGATCCAAAACCTAGAGAATTGCCTTGCAGCTGAGAAGTTTAATGAAGGAGAGACAACGGAGATGTTCATAACCCGAATCAAAATTTTTTGTGACCAGATGGCTAGTACTGGGATACAAAAGACTAGCAAAGAGCTAGCTCGGTGCTGTCTCTAGATATGTCCACCAAGGTATGATGGACTGGTAATAGCGCTTAACACTCAGGTGAGACCCCAACCATTGACATTTGAGGAGTTTTGTGCTTTACTTATGAATAACACAAAATTCCCTATTGAGAGTACAAGTCCAGGTTCATTTGTTTCTGTAAATGGAGATGTTAAGAACCATCCTAGTGATGGGTTCCTGTAGAGGCTACAAGGAAGAATATAGACCCTTCTTGCAGGTCATGTGATGGAGGCACCACTATCCAACACCCATGAATCAGTGGTTGAAGCTTCTTGAATTGAGGAACACTCTTCCTCAATGGCTAGAAATAGATCCAACTCTTCTTCCCCTTATCTGTCTTCTTCAGGGTACCATTCTTTTCATATGCTTTCTTGACCTGGCAATATGCATTCACATGGCCCTTCTTCTTGCAGTAGAAGCATTGTCCCTGAAACTTCTTCTTGCCGCCCTTCTTCTTTTTGTCACCACTAGTAGAGGACTCACCTTTGGTGGAGGAACCACCTTTGCCTTTCGTAGTGGCAGAGAACGCAACATCCCCATTGCCACCTCCATCTAATGTGCTGTGTGTTGCACAAATCAAGAGAAATCTGTTATCAGTTGCTTCCATAACTGACCTTGACCATGAGGTGAGGTTCAACAAGACATTAGCAAAAATTATGGATAATGCTGGCAATCTTGTTGGCACAGGAGCAAGGAGGAACAACCTGTATGAGCTAAGTGCTCTTACAACCACCGCTGGAGTGGGCACAAGCAGACTTTGGCATGAAAGATTTGGCCACATCGGATTTGCAGTGCTGAAGGAGATGTAGAAGCAAGGTATGGTTGCTCACTTACCTGTAGTAGTAGAAATCAAAGAACCGTGTGAAGCTTGCATGATGGGCAGGCAACAGAGAAAGGCATTCCCACTCGGGGGGGTCACTCATCATATGTAACCCTATCACGTGAGTTCAAAAGAAGGATATTTTTTATTCCTAAAATTTACAGAAATAAATATACATAAGGGACTATTTAAAATAGTTTTGGAAAAAATTTACAGATTTGTATAGAAAAGGGATACATTTTATTAATGAAAAAATTTACAGATAAGGGATTTTAAATATAGGCCTTGAACGCACGTGATATAGAGGGTTTATACATAGTGACCCCCCCGAGCATTCCCACAAGAAAGCAAGAATAGAGCAAACGCTCCTCTAGAGTTGATGCATGTTGACTTGTGTGGTAAGATGCTTACACAGGCCTTGGGGGGATCTTCCTATTTTTTATTGATCGTCAATGATTATAACAGGAAGATGTGCATGTACTTTCTTCATGAAAAGGCTCAAGCTTTTGGTAAATTGAAAGAATGGCTATAGCTTGTTGAAAATGAAACAGGGAGAAAAGTGAGGAAAATCAAATCGGATGGTGGTGGTGAGTTTGTTTCTATAGAGTTTGGAGATTTTTGCAAGAGAAAAGGGATCAAGCAACAAATGATGACATCACGTATGCCTAAGAAAAATTCTATTGTTGAAGACCGAATGCAGACCACCGTGGAGATGGGGAGGTGTATGTTGAAAGGTGTTGGACTGCCAAACCACTTTTGGGCTGAGGCTATCAATACTATGGTTTACATCCTGAATCACAGCTATACAAAGGTACTCAAAGGTAAAACACCACATGAGACTTACAATAGTAAAAAGCCATCTGTCTCCCACTTTAGAACGTTTGGGTGTGAATGCTATGCGCATGTACCAGACAAAGAGAGAAATAAGTTACAACCAAAAAGCACCAAATGTATCTTCTTAGGTTATTGTGATGAGAAGAAAGCCTATAAGTTGTATGACCGAGAGGAAAAGAAGATCATAGCGAGCCACAATGTGGTGTTCAGGGAGTAGCCACATGCAGTGGAGGTAGAGAAGAGCTCTTCCACTTTATCATGAAGCGAAGAGGTAATTCACTATGGACCTATCCCAGGAGCTATAAAGGAGGAGGAAATATCAAATGATGAAGGTATAAGTAACCAACCTATTATCACACCACAGGAAAAGCCATTGATACGATGGCTACAGTAGCTCTATGACCATGATAACCAGATGCCTATGTCTGTTGAGTAGCATGCAAATGGACCAAGGCAGTCTCAAAGAATTGAGGAGCAAAGGAGGGCTTTTGCTCACATAGTCAATATGGCCTTGATGACTGAGATTATTGTAGAAGTAAAGGAGCCTGCGAGTTTGGAGGAAGCACTTGTAGACCAAGATTGGAAAAATGCTATGCAAGTAGAATATGATAGCATCATGAAGAATGAAACTTGGGAGCTAGTAGATCAACCACCTAATAGAAGGGTTATTGGCACCAAGTGGGTTTGGAAGGTAAAGTACAAGGTTGATGGGACTTTGGAAAAGTACAAAGCCAGATTGGTTGCACAAGGATTTTTGCAAGTTGAAGGGTTTGATTTTTTGAAATCTTTTGCTCCACCGACTACCAGAATGACCACTATTTGCACAATACTATTCGTGGCTACTCATAAAAAGTGGCCAATTTATCAAATGGATGTTAAATCAGAATTCTTGAATGGTGACCTCAAGGGGGAGGTGTACGTGGCTCGGCCACCAGGGTTTGAGGCCCCCCATTCTGAGAGCAAGGTATGCAAGCTAAAGAAGGCACTATATGGGCTGAAACAAGCCCCAAGAGCATCAACAAATAGATAAATTCTTTCATAAATTAAACTTCAAAAGATGTGCCTAAGATGCTAACTTGTATGTGTATAGGAAAGGTGGAAAATCTGCTATTATTGTCCTATATGTGGATGATCTCCTTATTACAGGTGACTATGAAGACATGATCCTGCAGACTAGAAAGGCGTTGAGTACTGAGTTTGAGATGACAGACTTAGGCTTGATGCACTACTATTTGGGGATTAAAGTCTGGCAAGAGACAAGAAAGATCTTCACCTCTCAGTAGAAATATGCAAGGGAGATCTTGAAGGCATTTGGTATGTCCGAGTGCAAGGAGATAGCTACAGCTATGGAGGTAAATGCGAGGCTGTCTATGGAGGATGCCTCACCACCAGTAGACATTGGGAGGTACAGGAAGTTGGTCGGCAGTCTCATCTATATGTGCAACACCAGACCGGACATAAGTTTTGCTGTTGGCATTTTGAGCAGGTTCTCCAATAAGCCCCCGGATAATCATTGGAATGCAGGGATGCGGGTGCTTAGGTATGTGAAGGGCACTCTTGATTATGGCATCACCTATGGTATGGGCACTTCCTTGGCTAGTCATTGTGACTCGGATTGGGTTGGAGATGTTGATTCTAGGAAAATAGTTTTTGGATATTATTTCTCTTTAGGTTCAGGTATCTTCTCTTGGATCAGTAAGAAACAACCAAGAGTGGCATTGTCTTCCACCAAGGGTGAGTACAAGGTAGCATGTTTTGCTGCATGTGAAGCAGTGTGGCTGAGGATGATCTTATGGCACATGGGAGTGCAAGAGGATGAGGCAACTGTGCTGAGGTGCGACAATCAAAGTTGCATGGCCATTGCTAAAAATTTCGTGTTTCATGTGCGCACAAAACATATAGAGATTCAGTATCACTATGTGCGTGATTTGATCGAGGACAGGATAGTGGAATTGGTCTACTATCCAACAGAGCAAAATGGAGCAGATATCTTCATAAAGGCACTCGGGAAGGATTAGCTTCAGGGTCATCTTCACAGACTCAGCATTGGGCCAAGAAAGTCATCATTCACTGGGCTTGGAGATTCACTGGGAGTTTTGCATGTGTCATACTGGCAGAATGAAGCGGCAATAGGGTGTGTGTATAATCCACCTCCCATCCCTCCATGTTTATATGAGTGTGCATCACAGGTGAGAAGATCCAATCACAAGATCAAGACTCGATGAGCTACACTCCAAGGATGTTTCGATATGTTTCCGACCAAAGACCGACAAAACCAATAGAGAACTCTGCCATGGTTTTGACAAGGATGACACTATGCCAATCCGACTCCGATCCACTGCACACATGCTTGACATGTCTCTTCTCCATGTTTGGAGTCCGACTGACGTCCGACGCCTTGTTCGCATGTTCAATCCCGCATCCAATCTGCCCACCCCAATCGAACATCCATTTGACCATCGTGTCCTATCCGACCCCACAGTCCGGTCTCCGATTCTCCACAGGCATTGCAACAAAGTCCAACTATGCTCCGCCTATCTGACCTCACTCCACCCTCTGTCTGTCCATTCATAGAACACACTGCTCTAGCCATACTAACCTGACAGTGCCTGTATCTACATAGCATCAATGGTACAAAAATCGACAAGGAAGCTCACACAAACAACACCCTTATCATGAGGAGGAGCATCATCACCAACCCAAGCCTAGACCCTGGTGCTTTGAAAGGAGCCAACAAGATTTGGCCACATGGCCAAATCTCCTAAGACACTAGTGCTTTGAAAGAAGCAATAAGATTTGGCCACACGGCCAAATCTGCTCAAACCTTGGTGCTTTCAAAGAAGCTAGCAAGATTTGGATGCACGGCCAAATCCTTCGAGACCTTGGTGACTTCTTTCAAAGCACTGAGAAGATTTGGTTGTGGCGTTCTTTCAAACTTGGCAAAGCTGGGTTGGATTGTACTGGTAGTTGCTATTCATGTGATTGCTGGCTAGGATCATTCTCAGAGTTACAGACAATTGTTTTCTATTTATCTTTGAAGGCTTCGTTGTGGAAAGCTGCATGATACCCTATTAGTGAGCACATAGGTTGAAAGAAAGACCGAATAACCATGTAACTCAAATGGGTTCTATAGTGAGATTGCATTAATCTTCACCTGTGTGGGATCAGGGCCAATGTAAGGCTTTAGTCAAAAACCATTGACTAGTTTTTCAAAGGAGATTCCATGTAGGTCTGCCAACAAAAATGTTCCTTGCTCATAGGTATCAATCACTCTGAATGGATCATCATACCTTAATTTGAATTTACCTGGCATTTTGCCCAATTTAGTGTTGAACATCAACACTAAGCCCCCTTTTTTTAAAAGCTTGAATTTAATATTTCTATTGATCCAGGCTACTCTTCAACTCTGAATAATGTCGGCAGCTGTATGAGAGCCAGCTAATCTATCTTCATCCAATTCTAAAAGTTTCTCCAACCTAGCATTTATGGAGTCTTTTGGTGAAATTTTGTTGTCAATTGCTACTCTGATACTTCCTACAACAAACTCCACGGGTACCATTGCTTCACAACCATACACCATCTTGAAAGGTGTTAACCCTGTGGCCACCTTGTGTGCTATCCTGAGAGCCCAAAGCACTGAATCTAAATGTTGATCCCAATCCTGTGGGTGATCAGCAATTGTTCTTTTGTAAGCTTTTTTCATGAGCTTGTTGGAGCTTTCAGCCAATCCATTGGCTTGTGGGTAATATGCTTTGTATGCTTTGGATATTTTGTGTAGCATTATGTGCATCTTTGTCATTTTTCTGATGGTTTTGTTAATGAAATGGGTTCCTTTGTCAGATACAATCTCAATTGGGACACCAAATCTAGTTACAATATTGTGATACAAAAAATGTGCAACTGTTCTAGCTTTGCATGTCTTTAATGCTACAGCCTCAACCCATTTAGTGCAATAATCAGTAGCACCAAGGATATATTGATTACCTGAGAATTTGGCTAGAGGTTTGATTGGTCCAATAAAGTCCAATCCCCACTTTTGAAAAGATCCGATGGAAGAATGGGCTGATGTGGCATTCTGTCACCATCCATTGGTCTGTTATTCCTTTGACATGACAAGCATGATTTGGCATAATTATGTGCATCTTTTAATAATGTGGGCCACAATAATCTAGCCTACAAGATTCTCTTGCCCGTGATATCACCTAAGAAGTGTCCTCCTGCTCGGCCTCCATGTGCCTCTACTAGAATAGCTTTTTGCTCATGGTCTTTGACACACCTTTTGATGATTTGGTGAATACCTCTTGTGTACAATACCCCAGCAATGATAAGGAAAGGTCTGCTTTGCAATACTAACTTTTTTCTTTGATCCCTATTCAATGTTTCTAGAATTAGTCCATCAGTAAGGAAATAACATGTTGTCATACCAGTTTGGCGATTCTTCTATCCTTACTGTAAATATACCTACATCAGGGAGTTCATCTGGAATGCCAGTTGGTCTTTTCCTAACTGGAGTCTGCTTAAAAAATCAGCTATGGCATGTTGTTTACTTGGTCTATGCACCACAGTGTAATCAAACTCTTGTAAAAAAAGCATCCATCTTGCAAGTGTTCCTGTTAGTTGCAGTTTATTTAACAAATAAATCAAAACCTGGTGGTCAATATGAAAATTCACCTTATTAGCCAACAAGTAATGTCTAAACTTATGCAATGCATAAATCATACCAAGTGCCTCCCTTTGTCTAACTACATAGTTTCTTTCATGTTTGCTTAAGATCTTGCTTGCATAGTACATAGGTCAGAACCATTTTGGTGTTTTCTGCTGCAGTACTACTGCACCAACTGCCATTGAATCTGAGGCATCCACAAACACTTCAAAAGGAAGAGACCAATAAGGGGGTTGTAGGATAGGTTTTGTTAGATATCAATACTCCACTCTCATGTAACTACACGAGAACCAACTAACTCTACTTGTAAGCCCCCCATATGAGGAGAAGGCATTTGAGTAGCTTGGTTATCCGGTAGGTTCTGGTTTGGACACAAGATGGGGGCCATGTGTGGCCTAATGGCTGGACGGAGTTGGCACACTGCCAACTAGGCTACATGCAAGTGCGGGAAGGCATCCCATGACTGATCTCATTGAGGGTAGATGGAGCATTTCTCGAGGCAGCCCACTCTCGGGTTGCGGGGCCCGTTTGGAGCCCCAGATGTGATCCCGGATGACTTTGGGCCAAACAGTAACCATAGGTTAGTTGCTTTATTTTACACCATGGTTCTATCGAGTGGTTGGTGGCCTATTTCAGGACTGACCCCCAGTCGACCGTTTTGGGCAAACTGGGTCGGTCACCCAATTGGGTCTAACTGACTACGACTGGTGGTTATATAAGAGCTAGCCCGTGAAGCCCATTTCATCACTGGCTATAGCAACCTTGATTCCTTAGCATCCAGCCTCTGTCCTCTACTATTTCCAGCATGCCATCGAAGCTTCTTTCATAGGTGCGCACGGCTAGGAGGTAGCACCATCTATTGTATCAGTTTTATAGTAATCAAATTTTTGATTCTCCATACTATCTTCTTTTCTCTCTTGTGTACGAGATCCTATTATCTGTTGAGCATAGACGTTGTATTATTTTCTTACATGGTATCAGAGCTTGGGCTCTAGCAAGAAGATTTGGTAGTGTGTTTTTGTTTGTGAGCGGATTGTGAGAGATGGCCCAGCTCGCAAGACTACGAATCCCAACGTTCGGCGAAAGTGGAAAGTTGGACGGCACTAACTATCCACTCTAGAAGCTCAAAATGAAGACCATCCTAAGCACATATGAGCTTTGGGATATTGCTACTGGGGTGGACCTGAAGTTGGTTCTAAGACTGAATCCAGGAAATGCAGCACAATAGACAGTACCAACTGCAGATGAGATTCTCATGTGGACAAGAAGAAATGCAGATGCACTGTGTTCTATTGTTTGTAGTGTAAGTGATTCTGTCATGGCATTAATTCAACATGTCACCATAGCGGAGGAGGCATGGACGGTCTTGAAAAATCATTATGAGACCACGAATCAGACGCGGATTCAGAATTTGGAGACTCAACTCGCAAACAAGAAACTGTCTGAGTCTAAAACAGTAGAGAAGTTCATCACCAGGGTGAAGAATCTACACGATCAGATGACTATGATTGGCATCACCATCACCAGCGAGAATCTAGCACGAAGTTGCATACGGATTCTCCCACCAAAGTACGACAATCTTGTTATGGCACTGAATATGTAGAACAGAAATTTGCCCCTCAACTTTGAGGATTTCAGTGCAATGCTTCTAGAGGAGGAGATGCATCAAAAGACAAGGACTAGAGAAGATTCGGCTTTCTCGGCTGGATCAAAGAAAGGTAAGGGTAAGGACTCTGGTAACCCATCTCCTTCTGATGATAAAAAGAGAAAGAAGAAGATCAAGTGCTTCTATTGCAACAAAGTAGGGCACAAGCAGAATGAATGCTGGAAGAAGATTGTAGATGAGAAGAACGAAGTAAAGAAAGAGTCTAGCAACAGCACGCAGGTAGTACCAGTAGAGCTATTCGTAGCAATTGAGGAGATTTGCACGGAGGCAGTTCATGTACCAAATCCAGCCAATGCAGCACAACAGATAGTACCAACTGCAGATGAGATTCTCGTGTGGACAAGAAAAATGCAGATGGACTGTGTTCTATTATTTGCAGTGTAAGTGATTCTGTCATGGCATTAATTCAACATGTCACCAAAGTGGAGGAGGCATGGACGGTCTTGAAAAATCAGTACGAGGCCACGAATCAGACGTGGATTCAAAATCTGGAGACTCAACTCACAAACGAGAAACTATCTGAGTCTAAAATGGCATAGAAGTTCATCACTGGGGTGAAGAGTCTGCACGATTAGATGATTGCGATTGGCATCACCATCACGAGCGAGGATCTAGCATGAAGGTGCATACAGATTCTTCCACCAAAGTATGATGGCCTTGTTGTAAAGCATAAGGGAGAGAGATAGGAGACTCAAGTTCAGCTTTGTTCACAACACACAAAAGAGAGAGGACACAAGGTTGGAGGGTGAAGCCTTTCTTCACTTTTGCACACAACAACCATACAATAGAAGAGGGAAATACCCTATATATCAAACCCTAGAATACGTGGTTCATATGTGAACCCAAACCAAAAACATACGTGGTAGTCTAACTACACCACGAGTACAACTAACATAGGCGGTGACATAAATGATAGTCATCCAGGAGATATATCGGGGGTAGAGCTTGATATCTCAACACTCCCCCTCAAGCTCAAATCCATCTCACGTACACCAAGCAAGCTCCTAAACCTGCGAAGCTTCTCGGTACCCAATGCCTTCGTAAAAATATCAGCCACCTGCTCCTCAGTGCTGACATAGAGAAGATCAATCTCACCAGCTAGAACCTTCTCTCTCACAAAGTGATAATGCACCTCAATGTGCTTCGTTCTAGCATGATAAACTGGGTTATTAGCAAGCATGATGCTGCTAATGTTGTCACAATGAATGACAACTGCTGCATGAATTGACTATCCCATATCTGCAAGTAGCTTCCGTAACCAAGCTACCTCACATGCAGCCATTGCTGCACCCCTGTACTCAGCCTTTGTGCTCGACAAGGCAACTGTTGGCTGCTTCTTGCTGCTCCAACTGATGGCACCACTCCCAAGGGAAAACATAAAACCACTAGTAGATCTCCTGTCTGAGACACTACCAGCCCAGTCAGCATCTGTGTATCCATGTACCTGTAATGCACACCCAGCTTCATAAAACAGTCCATAATGCAATGTGGACTTCACATACCGCAGTATGCGCCTAGCCGCATCCAAATGTGGCTTCCTCGGTGCCTGCATAAACTGACTCACCAGCCCCACAGCATAGCTCAAATCTGGTCTGGTTATAGTCATGTAAATCAAGCTACCTACTATGCGCCTGTACATAGTAATATCTTCAAGAAGCTCACCTGTCTCTGCATTGAGCTTCACATTCTGCTCCAATGGAACAGAGATAGGATTACAGCCTGTCATCCCATATTTGGACAACATGTCCAAACCGTATTGCCTTTGCAATAGCCATATCCCACTCGGGGATCTAATAACCTCAATGCCCAAGAAGTAACGCAGCTCTCCCAAATCCTTCATCTCAAATTTCTGCTTCAACAGCAGCTTCACTTCATTAATGTCTGCATCACTATCACCTGTAATAATCAAGTCATCAACATAGATGACTACAAGCACAATCCCTCTGTTTGTCCTTTTCACGTAAGTGAAAAATCTGAATTGGAAATCTGAAATCCAATAGTGACAAAATATTGCCCTATCTTGTCTGACCATGCCCTCGGCGCCTGTTTTAAGCCATACAAGGCTTTGTGCAACCTGCATACAAAATCGGGGTGTGAATTATCCTCATAACCTTCTGGCTGCATCATATAAACCTCTTCTTGCAAATCACCATGCAAGAAGGCATTTTTCACATCCATCTGATGCAAAGACCATCCCTTTGCAGCAGCCATAGCAATTACTGCTCTCACGGTTGCCATCCTTGCAACTGGGCTGAAAGTTTCCTCATAGTCAATTCCATATGTCTGTGTAAAAACTTTGGCAACCAATCTTGCCTTGTACCTGCTAACAGACCCATCAGCATTGTGCTTTACTTTGTAAACCCACTTGCAGCCAATAGCCTTCTTATCATGAGGCAAAGGCATCAAATCCCAAGTGTGGTTTGCATCCAAGGCAGCCATCTCTTCATCCATAGCTGCTTCCCAATTTTTATGCCCTGCTGCATCCTCAAAACATGTGGGTTCTGGCTCCTCTAGAACCTTGACCATATAAGCATAGTGATGTGCTGTATACCCATCATATCTCAGCCTATCAACTGGATACTTAATACGAGTGGACCTCCGTACAACTGGATCAGTTGCAGGAGTCTTTAAATCATGCCTGCTTTTCCTTGCACCAGGCGTAACAACAGAAGGAATCCCAAGTTCCTCATCAAGGCTCATTTCAGAGCCGCTTGACTCTCCATCAACATGAGAGCTACCAGCAGACACATCAAACACTGGAGCATGGTCTACTTTTTCTTTTCCCTTATGTGATACCTGCACAACACTATCAGGGCTGCCATGTGACGATTCACTAGATCTCAATCTCCCTGTCCATGCATTAGATCCACTAGTAGAGGACTCTCTGGGTCCACTCAAGGCTTGAGATTGCTGCTCTGCATTTATTGCAGCATTCCCATTTCCTGCATCTGCATCTCCTACCATAACAGTTGGTGCATACCAGCTGCTCATTTCATCAAAAACAACATCTCTGCTCACTTGCATTTTGCGGGTGGAAGGGTTATAACAGCGATACCCTTTCTGGTGCAGAGCATATCCAATAAAGATGCATTTTTCTGCCTTTGGATCCAGCTTTGTTCTCTTCTCATCAGGAACATGAACATAAGCTATGCAACCAAATACCTTCAAGTGAGAAATATCTGGTTTTTGGCCTGTATACATTTCTTCAGCGTCATGCCATGGACAGCTGCAGTGGGGGTTCTGTTCATAATATAAACAGCAGTTGCTATTGCTTCAGCCCAAAAATAATCAGGCATGTTTTTCTCATTTAGGATTGCCCGTCCTAGTTCTGCAATATGCCTGTTCTTCCTTTCTGCAACCCCATTCTGCTGAGGGGTAGACCTGCATGAGTACTTCCTTTGAATTCCCTGTTCTTTTAGATATTCACAAAATTCTTCTGAAAAGTACTCTCCCCCTCCATCAGATCTTAGCACTTTAATATGCACACCTTTCTCTTTTTCAACCATGGCCTTAAAAGCCTTGAAATGGCTGAACACTTCACTTTTGTGCTTCATAAAATAAATCCACACCTTCCTAGTGTAGTCATCAATAAACGTCACATAATAATGGCATCCACCAATAGAAGCAGCTTTGGTTGTCCAAACATCTGAATGGATCCTTCCAAAGGTCTTCTGCTCACCTTAGCATTTTTGGGAAATGCATGTCTGGCCTGCTTACCCATTTGGCATGCTTCTGTTTGCTCTTTCCTACTGCTTTCGTAGGAAGAGCTGGGTATTCTATGTTGCAGGGTTCCGAGGCTTTTTGTCACCTACAGATATATTAGGATTGTCGTTGTAGTATATGTGTAGCTTAGGACCTCGAGTCGTGTTCCGGTGAGAGACGTAGGCTTAAGTGTGGTGAGTAAACATAATGCAAGCATGTGTAAAAGGCACGTAAACCATTGTTGTTGGGGTAATGAAGGCTTTCGCCTTCATTGGGGGTTGTAGGGTTTAGGAGGAGTTTAAGGGTTCAGAAGGAGGTTCCAGGGTTTAGAAAGAGTTCAGGGTTAGAAAGAGTTCCAGGGTTCAGAAGGAGGTTCCAAGGTTTAGAAGGAGTCCAGGGTTAGGAGGAGGATCCAAGGTTTAGAGTAGAGTACATGGTGGAGAACTCGTCTCCCTCGTAGATCAGAGTGTTAGCCTCCGTGCATAAATGGTCCCCAAGGACAAAAGAACATCGCGAACACCATATCCGCCATTGAGTTTAAGGGTTTAGGAAAGCATAGGAGTGGGAGAGGAAGAAGGTGTAAGAGCATGGGTGAAGTAAGAGAGAGAGGAGGAAGGAGGAGGAGGGAAGAGGAGGAGGGAGAGGGAGGAGAGAGGAGGAGGAGGAGGAGGGAGGAGGAGGAGGAGGAGGAGGAGGGAGGAGGAGGAGGAGGAGGAGGGAGAAGGAGGGAGGAGGAGAGGGAGAGGGTGGGTTGCAGGGTTGGAGGAGAGGGGAGAAGGGTTGCAAGGTTAGGACATGCTTTTCGACATGCAGTTCAAGGAAGCATGGACACTTGAGACAAATGCTTGGAATACCAATGTAGACTCAACACAATGCCCCAAGAGTGTGGGCTTCATTCCATTATGGGGTATTTATACAAGTTGGAGAGCTTCTCTCTCTGCATGTAACACAAAGTTGTAACATAAAGTTGTGTATAGAAGTTGTAACACAAAGTTGTAACACAAAGTTGTGTCACAAAGTCGTATTACAAAGTTGTGTCACAAAGTCATAACACATTCTCTCTCTTCATGTAGAAGATGTAACACAAAGTTGTTACACAAAGTTGTTACACAAAGTTGTAACACAAAGTTGTAACACAAAGTTGTGTCACAAAGTTATATCACAAAGTCGTAACACATTCTCTTTCTTCATGTAGACAACTCGTAACACAAAGTTGTTACACAAAGTCGTAACATAAAGTTGTGTCTAGAAGTTGTAACACAAAGTTGTATCACAAAGTTGTATCACCTTCTCTTTCTTCATAAGTTCATGTTGGCACAGAGTCAACATACTCCCAGATCCATTTTATTACCCGTCCTCGGGTTATGGCTTATTTTGATTTCAGAGTTGGGATGCCATGTGCATAATTCAGTGGCTATTTAGCTTGTGGTATGCGAGTCGTTCCTGCTATAATGCTTTTGCACCACACAATTTGTATTCAATAGTCAAGAAACTTATCTCCTCTTAAGGAGGGGTAGATGACTATGATTGCCAGAGGGGATCTCGTTGCTGAGGTTGCGGATGCTGCCATCAAATCTTCTTGGGAAGAGGTTTAGCGGGGGTCTCGTTGTGGAGGATTGGTATAAAAGGATGTTGGTCAAGAAGCTTATCTCCACTTAAGGAGGGGTAGATGACTATGAATGTCAGAGGGGATCTTGTTGCTGAGGTTGCGGACGCTGCCATCGAATCTTCTTGGGAAGAGGTTTGGCGGGGGTCTCGTTGTTGAGGCTGTCATTTTTTGCTATCTTGCATACATGTTGGATGTGATTGCACCCGTAGCATTGAGCTTGTAGATAATTAGTATGCAAGTTTGATATTTTTGCATATAGGAGACGGCTGTGATGTTTGGCGGGGGTCTCGTTGCGGAGGCTGCAGACTCTGTTGCCAATTCATCTTGAGTTTTGGCATAGCTTTGTGTACTGCGTGTGAATTCATTGCATGCTTTGAGAGTATGGAATGAAAGTGTGTGATACTATTTTTTATGCAATCTATTATGTGCCTATGCAAAATCATGTGAGTGCATGTGATGTGTCTAACTATATGCTTATTTGTGGGATTTGATAGGGAAACTAAGACTCAAACATCCCTAATGTGCAAAAAACGTGGTATGCAGTGAGTGTGCGTGTAACAATCTAGTGCAAACTATATGTGCAAAAACGTGCATATGCGAGTGAGTGCTTGTGATACAATCTAATCCTAACTAAGGAAGACTTGGTTTCCCAAATCTTCGTTTTTGTCGGGGATGGCTCGCGTGTTGATGTAGTAGCGCTTCAGTCGGCTCCCGTTTATTGTTGTGTTGAATTGGACTCCATCTAGTGTTTCAAGTAGCACAGCTCCGATGGGATTCATCTTTCGTACTCAGTAGGGTCCTTGACCTAGATACTTCAGTTTTCCCTTATGTAATTTAGCATTGTATAACAGGACTAAGTTGCCTTCCTTGATGTCTTTAGCTTTCAGATTCCTGTCAAACCATGCCTTTCTTCGACGTTTTTCTGTTGTCATGGCATGATAAGCGACTAGTCTTGTCTCTGTATGCTTTTCCAACTGACAGAGCCTTTCTTTCAAGGACTCATGATCACCCATGTGTTCCTGTATTGCGATGCGTAGACTTGGTATTACAAATTCGAGTGGGACCACGGCTTCAAGGCCATACACCAATTGAAAAGGTGTGTTCCCTGTACTGACCTTGAATGTGGTTCTGTATGCCCATAAGGCTGCATTCAGTTTCTCTGCCCAATCAGAACGCTGTGGTTCTACTACCTTGGTGAGGATATTGCATATGATTTTATTTGTGGATTCTGCTAGTCCATTCCCTTGGGGGTAGTAGGGTGTGCTTTTTCTATGAATGACCATGAAGCCAGACAAGAGTTCTTGGATTACCTCATTGACAAAATGTGTGCCTCTATCTGACACAATTTTAAGGGGGCATCCGAATCGGGTGATCACATGTTCATACAAGAATCTTGCTGTGCTTTTGGCATCTGCCTTTCTGACTGCTTTAGCTTCAGCCCATTTTGTAAAGTAATCAGTGGCCACAATGATGTAGCGTGCCTGTGTTCCTTTTGCTGCTGGATGTATGGGACCCACATAATCAATCCCCCATTTTTCAAATGGCTATTGTGCAACAACTGTTGTTAGGGGATTGAAGTCTTTGTGTTGTGGTTTAATAGTTCGTTGGCATACATCACAGCCTTTTACATATTCATAGGCATCTGCCCATAGTGTTGGCCACCAGTAGCCTGCGAGGAGAACTTTTCTTGCTGTGGCTTCCCCTTGGAAGTGTCCTCCTGCAATGCCTTCATGGACTTCACTCAGGATTGGCAGGATCTCATGAGGCATTACACATCTTCTTAATATCTGGTCCTTGCCCATCTTGTATAGTTGTCCTGCAATGAGTTGATATGGTGCAGCCTTTAGAATCAATTTTCTGGCATCTACTGCTTTCATGTCAGGGGGTGGTCTTCCTGCCATCAAGTACCCAATGATATCTCCACACCATTCTGGAACAGCATCTATTTGAAATAGTGTGGCATCTGGTAAGTCATCTTCTACTCCAGTGGCTTCTTCTCCAGTCTTGACTCGAGACAAGTGATCGGCAATGTAGTGTTGGGCACCTTTGCGGACCACAATTTTGAAGTTGAATTCTTGCAGCGTTGGAACAAAGGCTCGAGTACAGTATCAATACTTTGTGGGGCCAAGTCATGGAGTGGGTCTTGAGCTTGTTTCTGAGTCTTAAATTGAGCTTGTTCATTTTGGACCCATTGCTGAAGTGCCTAAAAACGAGCCTTCTCCACCTCTACATTCGGGAATGGAGCTTCTTTTATTCGAGGCTCGGGAGTTGATGTGGATGAACTCGGCTGCTCATTGCTTGGCGGAGGTGGAGGCACTTGTGCTTTCTTTCTCAGAAGTCGCTTCGGTTGGATTGGAATGATAGGGTCCTTCGTGGCCTCTTTCTATTGGCATGTAATTACATTGATAGGTTGTGACCTTAGACTTGCCGGACCTAGACTTTGATGGTCCACCCCAATGATGCCGATGGGGATGTCAGGCTTAACCTCTGTTTGTTCTGGGACCTTATTTTTCATGGGACAATCCATACAGGCATGTCCTATGCCACAATCTCTGCAGAGCGGTTGGAAAGTGGTTGGGCTACCGCGATGAGGGCACTCTGCGATCCTATGATTTTCTCCACAACCGTAACACTTGATTGGTGCGCGAAATGTGTTGGGTCGCACTTGATTTGCATAGACTAGTATTAGACCCTCTGCACCTTCTACATAGTACACTGGGTACTCTGCTTCATACTCAAATAGTGAGTCTACTTCATCAGCTTGTAATTGATGTATGGGAACCGCCTGAGGAGCTGGATTTGGTGCTCTTGGATACGGGCGTGGATTCGGATTCCTGAGTAGTTGTGGGACTTGTGTCCGAACGGGAACAAGATTTAGTCTCGGAGCTGGGGGCACTTGTGCAAGTGCCGGTTGCCTGTATACTGGCATGGGTGCCGCTTGGTATTGTGGTGGTCGAGGCGGATTGTTGCGCATGTTGAAGATGCAACTGGTCTCATCATGGCCGCCGACGACACAGATATGGCACCACAACCGTGGCGGTGGATTTGCTTGGGCATTGATTCTTGCTCTTAGGACTGGGCATTCATTTGCTGTATGATTTGCCAAGCAGTGTGGGCACCAGACATTTTCTCGCCGTGGATATGTTTGAGTTGGCGGCTGAGACAAGTGAAGTTTTTGATCCATGGCCTGCATCATATCTTCTTTTAGCTTCAAGGTCATGGCCTCAAGGCGATCTTCATTGGATGTTTCGGCAGTGTCCTTTGATTTACCTTTTTTCGAGCGCTTATCTCGTGTATGTGATCTGGCATCATCACTGCTAGTGTCTGAATCTGTCATGCCATCTTCGATGTCAATGGCTGCCACATGAGCAGCACTGAATGTTTCATAGCTACTTATCTTTTTCATATCCTTGCGGATTTTCTTTCTTAGACCTGCTATGAACCATGCCGTGAGGTACTTTGCATCTAGGCGTGGGTCACATTTGGCGATCAATCTCTTCATCTTTCCCAGGTATGTGCGTACATCTTCCCTCCGGCCTTGTTCGATCTTGCTGAGTTGGAGAGCGGGATCATCTTGTAGCCTCTCCATTTGAAAGCGACGTTTGAATTCGGTTTGAAGTAGGTCCCATGTAGCATGTTCTTCCACAAGAAGGTCGAGGTACCATTCGGACGCCTCATCAGCTAAGGCCATTGGAAACCAAGCCACCTTAGTTTCATGGGATTGATCACCACCTGCTCGACATGCGGCATCAAAATGTTGGAGGAAGCGAGCAGGGTCTCCCCTACCATTATATTTGGGAAGTTCCAGTTTTCCCAAGGGGCGTCGGCCGTGATTGTTGTGATTTCGTCGATTGAAGAAATTGTCAGCCTCGGCATCGATCTCGATGTCCCCATCATGCTCAGGACGACGTCCAGCCATGTTGGGGCGTGGAGGAGTTAAAGGAAGTTGTTGAACCTCAGGGGGGGATTCGGGGTAGAGGATTGGCAGGGGCAGGTGTTGCAGTGGAGTAAGTTGCAGATTGGGTGAGCGTTGGAGTCGAAGTTGTTGGCCGGAACGTAACTGCATGCAGATGGTGCGTGATTGGCTAAGGGGATCGCTACCCCAAGTGTGGGTGTGGAGGTGGTGCTGTTAGGAGAGTTAGAGTGGTGTTAGTTTGTGTAGGGACCGTCGTGTTAATAATGTGCCTAGGATTGTCCTACGTGTGTAGGGAAATGTGCCGGTGCAGACGGATCGTTAATCGGAGGTCGCGGCGTGAAAATACGAGTGAATTAATGCAAAATGAGGCCCACACGGGGGCGCGAATGAACGTGTGCGAGGGATGCCGAAATGGTGTGCAATGGGCTGGAAAAATACCCCGTAACGTGGTGTTTTCGTGTGTGAAATCTGGGTTCAAACGGGGTTCAATTTGGGTCCCAAACGGATGAGTTTCGAGGGGTTAAAGGAGGGGTAAATTTGGCGTTGGGGGGGTCCTAATGGTGGTGTGAATGGACTTTAAGTCCAACCGAGGGGTTGAAACCAAGTGACTCTAGTTAGACTAACTAACCTAGATCCTCCCAGTTACGGTAACTGGGAGGTTAACTAACTGTAGTTAGGTTCTAACGAAAGAGTTAGTCTAACCTAACTGAGGGCTAATTAAACTAACCTAACTTCAATTACTACTAACCTAACCTACGTCAACTAATCTAACCGGGGCTAACTAACCAGCCTAGTTATCCTAACCTAACTAACCTAACCTAACTGTAGTTAGGACTAACTAACCTAGGGTTAATCGACTAACCTAACCGTAGTTAGTAACTAACCGTAGTTAGTTTTAGGTTAGGTTTTGTGTGTTTTTTTTTTTTTTTTTTTTTTTTTTTTTTTTTTCGGGGGTTGTGGGGGCTGCCCGACGGCGGCGCCCGGAGAGGGGGGGGTTGACGCGCGGGGGGGCGGGGGAGGCGAGCGAGGGGGGTGCGCGGGGGTGTGAGGGGGGTGCGAGGGGGCGGGGGGTGGCGCAGGGGGGGGAAAGGGGCAGGGGGTGACGGGCGGGGGTTAGGAGTGGTGGCGAGGGGGTTAGGAGTGGTGGCGAGGGGGTTGCGCGGGGCTGCGGGCGGGGGTGGCATGGGCGGGGGGGGCGCGGGGCAGGGCGGGGGGGCGCGGGGCGACGGCGTCTCTGCGGAGCGCCGCCGCGGGTGGGGCGGGGGGCGGCGCAGGCGGAGGGGCGCGGGGCGGGGCGGGGGTTTTGCGGGCGGGGGGCACGGGGCTGTGGGCGAGGGCGGTTGGCTGCGCGCGGGGCGGCGGCACGGGGTGCGCCATCGTGGGGCGGCGGCCGGGATGGCCGCGAGGGCGGAGGGGCGTGCGCCGTCGCTGGCGGC